>NW_021636569.1:0-78000 GCF_004799145.2 Neltuma alba | reverse complement strand
CTCACCCCTCGTGGTCCTGATTCTCGCAGCAATTTCTGAACTTCATGCAGATGTTTTTAATTCTCGCAGCTCCAATGCTGTTAGGCCATATATCTTAATTAGTAACATAATCATAAACTTGGGGTTTTTTAAAAAATTTTAAAAAATGCTCTCTCGTTAGCAAGTACTTGGACTAGGCTTCTAACAAATCCTGAAAGCCAATCTTAGCTTTCATTTGTAATTGGTTTCTTTAAAACCGGTCGCTGGTCCCGTTTTGACTTGGTTTGCTGGTTTTTGACGGGTTATACCGGCCTTTGACTGGTATTTTATTTGTTTGGTTCTGGTCATTTTTCACAATGAGCTGATTACTAGTTCACCGTTTTCCACTATAATTTGGATTAGTTAGGTCGAATTTTGAAAACCACGCTTAAATGAAATAAAAAAAGAAATCCTTTTCCAGCACAAGAAATTTACAATCTAGTTCTTGTGAATGCAATAACAGATAATCGCATGTATACCTGGCACTGCTTCCCTTGAATTGATGAACATGTGCATCTACTTGTTTGAAATCAACAGGTGCTTGAGTTCTACAAGTGAAACAGAACCCAGTCACTATCTTCCTTAATTACATGAAATGTAAGTAAGAGCAGTCCCAGAAAGTGAGTCCCATAAGAAGAAAGGAGAGAAAATTCTTACAGAATCTTTTTCATGTTGTCGATGAGTTTTTCAGAATCATCAAAGTACATCGTCACGACCTCTTTCACAAAATCAGGACTGCTGTCATCTTGCAGCCTTTGAAGCTGTGTGAACTGATCGTCGATAAATCCCTTCTCACATGTAACAAAAACCCACCCACATTCAGAATCAAGCCCAACAAACCCAGAATAACACAACAAAGTTTTGAATTAATCACAAGGATCAAATACTACAGGTCTAGTTAAAGAATTGAACTCTTGTCAGATACTTCTTCACAACACAAAATTACCCGCCGGGGGGGTGGAAAGGGGGGGAAAAAAAGAACAGTGTATCAGCATACATATAATCCTCACGTTGAGCACAGAGAAGAAGAAACACAACAGAACTTAAAGATTACAGAGATTCAGACAACAGTCAGCCATAGTCCCAGGACATTGAAGAGAAATAAACCGACCTCCTGATGCATTGAAGCTTGAAGCTCGCGCAGCTGCCTCTGCAGCTGAAGAACATCCATGGTCATTCCCTCGCGTTGTCGAATGGCAGATCTCAGAAACTCTCAGGAAACAAAGGTTTGAAGTTTGGATTTTGACTTCAAATTAAGAGTGGTTGAATAGAACCAAAACCTCTCTCTCCGTTTCTCTCTCTATAAACAAGCCTGCTCTGCTGGTAAAAACCGCTAATACACACCGAGAGATATATATATATATATATATATATATATATATATAAGAGGGTGGCAGCGTTTGTCTTTATAAGAAGGAAAACTTTTTCTTTTTCTTTTTTTTTTCCGGAGAAAGATGATTTTATGGAAGGAAGAGGGAAAGGCGGTAAAAGGGTTACCAGAAATGGCGGATTTCCTTGCGTAATTCAAGACTTGCTGCTTCAGGTTATGTCTCTCCGTTAATGTATTAAGACGTTACCTACAAAAACAAAAAGGCCTCCTTTGTTTTTTCCCACTCAGAAAATGACTCCGAATTCCTTTTAAAACACAGACCTCGTTAAATGATAGCAACACGATACAAAACCAATAAAACGAAAACATAAATGCTGATCCCCGAACGTCTCACCTGCAAATTTTGGAAAGCAAACAAAAATAGATAGTACAGATTGGTGCTAGAATAAAGTTTGTCATTTATCATTTATTTAAATAAATTTATTTAAACAGAAACAGGATATATTTCTGACCAAAAAAAAAAACAGAAACAGGATATAGTAAGAAAGAGCAAAGAGGTAAAATCATTGATTTTGCTGGCCAAAAAATGGATTTGGGTGGAGCTGCCGGTTTAAGTGATCCATTATCGAATAAAATCTGAAGGGACCAATAAGAGCAGACAGCTAGGGAGCCACATGTGTTTGTCGACTCATACACGGCTTTCAACTACAACCACTAGTCAGCTGCTCATGAAACACACAATTCTGGGGTTACGTTGTTCCAAAATGTTTATTCTTTGTTTAGTGCCTCCCTCACTAGTGGAAATACACACGTTCAGATTTTCCTGGTAATATGTGATTTATCTACTGCAAAAAACATCTTTTTTTTCTGTTTGGTTTATGTCGTTCCCAAATGTTTATTCTTGTTTAGTGCCTAGCTCTCTAGTGCAACGGCACATGCTCAGATTTTCCTGGTGATGTGTGATCTGTCTGATGCAGAAAGAAAAGCTTTTGTTTTTAAATCCTGTCACTACCCTTTTCAATTTATAATTAATTAGATTCCTTATTATGATGTCCTTGGTTGTATTTTCCATTCATGAGTATGTTTCTGGAATTTTCCATCTCTTGAAAAATGTGGCAACTAATGACTTGGTCTACCACAATTAAGATCGGCGTTGACTAAACGCGTCTGGAGTTTGAACAATTGAAATCCTACTCTTCTCTATTCTTCTTTTATAAGTTCGGGAGATGAAGGTGAAGCTGGTCTATTCTCAAAATTCATGCGCAATCAATAACTACTATTCTTAAATATAAATCAATTTAATTTAATAGGTTGAATTCTTGTTACGAAATACACCCTCCAGTTCTTATTATAACTTTCAAATAATTAATTTACTGATAATAAATAATTAGTTAAAAATAATAAATGGATTAAAAATACACTTTTGTTTACAAATATATATTTATAATAAATGAGAAAAATAATGAAAGAAAATACGTGAAAAAAATATGATAAGAGAGAAATAATTAAGAAAAATATTTAAAAAATACATTAAATATTAAAACAAATACAAATCAAAGCTTATAAAATGAACCACATTCCTTTTCAAATTTCAAGTTTATAACTAGGACCAGAGGGAAAAGAGAAAAATGCATCCGATCACCAAAACCATCAAAATACTTTTAATATTAATATATATAATAAAATTTATATTCACATATAATAAATAGTTCAACCATTTTTTTTAAAAAATCCTACGCTTATACATTAGTCTCTCTAATTAAAAAAATGTATAAAGAAACATGTAACTTTTTTTGTTAAATTATTGAAAGAAAACATCAATCTGGTTCTTTCCTACAATAATAGTATTATTCATATTCTTAATATAAGATATAAGATCTAGTTTGTAGTCCTCAATAAAAATATATTAAAATCAGTAACATGGTAAGAGAAGACAGTGACACAAACATTTAAAAAATAAAAATAATTTTTTTGCCAGAAAAACAAAAATGTAGATGATACAATTCCGCATTTTGAACACTAATTTTAGTAGTATACTTTTGCTAAATGAGTAATAATCCTCGAACAAGAAAGGAGTGATATGGAAAGACAGTGCTGTTCCAATAAAATTAGACTTATAAAAGAATTAGCATTACTCTTATAATCAAAATATAATTTTAATGCATCATCAGCCAAAGATGGCATAATTGTAATCAACCCACCTAACTGTAATAATGATAAACTAATTACACATAGTGTGTTTAGATATCTCTTCAGAGGATGTTGCATCACATACTAGGGCTTTTGGACAAGCATCCATTTAGACTGCACCAAACAAACAGACAGACCGACCGACCCATCACTTAGTCAAAGAAAAATAAAAATGTAAAAAGGACCAAACAAACTATCATTCCATTTAAATCACGCCTCGTATTGATTGGGGAATTTAGAGCTTGTTTGGTTTCTTAGAGCCCCCTCTTTTGCCATGTTATACTATCTTCTAAAAAGAAACGTTCCAACACTCAAATTTACCTCAAATTGACTATTTCATTTCCTGCCCTTGTCCAAGTTCCAAACATAGCCTAAGACGTCGGTAATGAGTGAACGAGTTCTACATTCAATTTCTCTCCATTCTCTGTCTGCCTGCCAGCACAAGGATTTGCCTGAAGGATCCAATCAAACACCACACCAACACAATAAATGGGGAGAAGAAGGCATCCATGAAAACAATATTAACTGATCCTTTACAACATCATTTTGGCCCGACTCCTGGCCAATTCAATAATAATTATGTTTTTAAAAAAAAAGTTATACAACGTGGAGGGAACTCCATGCCCTGCTCCTATATACAGGCAATCTTAGATAAAATGATCAGCAGAGGAATGTGCATTCGAGATACATTCACTCAGCCTTCCAGATAGACCATAGCAACCGAACCAGCAAAACATGAATACTTGAATTCCCATCTACAGAATGTACAGGGTGACAGAAAGAGAGAGAGATCACACAATTGAGCAGCAAATAAACCTTAATTGCAGCCATATGCAATTTCTTATTCACGACTTCGTTGATGCCATAAATGACCCTCCTCAAACGTGAAGATCAACCTAAAAAATGATTAAACTCATGAGTCGATTAACAATAGATGACCATATTATAGCTGCATGGGGTATAATAGCAAAAAGGGTTACAAAATAGCTGCAATTGCAGCCGCTGTCTAAGATTTTACCTTCCTCGGAAAAGGCAAATATGCCACCAAGCATTTCCCCATCTTCTCCATCCTCCCCTGGTTGCTCCATTTCATGCCGGCCACTGCTGCCATCAACATCATCAGTTACACCTTCAGTCAATGAGTCACTTCCATGATGCTCCAATGTCTTGCAGTGGTCATCCTGGAAAGGTTGACCCACAACTCCTTTGCCATGCATTATTGATGGCACCCCTGGAGGTTTTCCCATGGGAGCATCTTGGTCTGGTACTGGCACTGAGCCGTCATTGATCCCAACACCTGCATTTTCTTGCATTCCCGGTGTTACCCCATTCCCCTGAAATAACAAACTGCTTTGGATGCTATGGTCAGCATGAGCATCAACATGCTTCGAACCTCCAGAAAGGAAAGAAAAATTTTCTGGCAACGTATGGTTCTGCAGAGGAGGCTCAACAATGATTGTCCCCATCCGTTCCAAGTAGATCTCATTAAGCATCTGACAACTGGATGCAACTTGATCCAGGTCAAGAAAATTTTCAGTTCTTCTTGATGAACCTAAAGGTACAAAAAGGACAACAATACCATCACCATTAGATATTAAAAAAAAATTTACAGAAATACTTAGGAGCAGGATTTAGAAGTAAAACAGATTTGCATAATATTGGGGAAGGATTTTCTACATGCAGCAGATGCAGGCAATGCAAAAAATTACCAAAATGCAATGATTTGTAATGGGCACCAATATTCCTCCGCTGAGTCTCTGACAGGACCTCAATGATTGCTTCCCTCTTTCTCCACAATTTATGAAACTAAAAAAAGCTGGTTAAGTAACTTTACGTGGAATAATATCTTACCCCCATCAGAGCTTTCTGTAGAACTGAGTGACGCTGGCTTTGAGTGACAAATAACCGTCACTTCAGCAGATGTCTTGTCTTCAGCTTGATGAGAAACCGAAGATGAAGAGCTTGAAGATCTTTCCCCAGTAAAACCTCTGAGTAAAACAACAAAATATTGACTATATAGCGTTGCTGGATAATACTATATGCATTGTGCAAGACATTACATCTAAGTGATCAAGGTAATCCAAATCAACATATCATAGTGTCACTGTGAGGAGCAGATGCTCAACACATTGATGACCTTAGAAACCTAGCAACATCTGATAAAACTGATTTTCTCCGTAAGGAACGCATGCAGAATTGCATTGCACACTTTGATACTAACATTCAGCGTAGGAAAAGAGGAAACACTTGATAATTTCTCTCCTTCAAGGGCGAGACCAACAGAGCAGATATAGTGAAGGCCAACAACCTTTATAATATGAGAAAACAAAATAATCCTCAGTTCAATCTTAAAATTCCATGGTTGCAGGCAAAATTCTATAAACTAGAATCACATAAAACTTAGATATCCATACAAAATATCAATAGATATCAGGTGCACCTCAAGATAGCCAAATAAGTGAAACCAATATGCAGTTATCTTAATTGTACGCCACTGTCATGGGCAATTGTATTAACCTATTTACTCTATATGCCAGGATGCAGAATCTGGGAATGAATAACAATATGGGTATCACCTCTCGTTCCAGCTTGGTCTGATGCTATGGAAATGGTCAAAAACAGGCAATAGCTCCTTCCGTTTTACTTCAACTTCATTGACAGAGATCTGTTCAATTTCAGACTCTCCACTAGCAACAGTACTAGTTCTCAAAGAATTCATAGAATAGAAGCAAATCTGTTAAAATGAGGAACATCATTAACAGAACCAACCAAATTAACAATCCGCACAAGCATGGAAACTTTTGCATAAAAGATACCTTAGACTTCTGCCATATGGGAAGCCTTCCAAAGTTTACCTGTACCTCAGCATTAGATAGATACCACTGGGATCTTTCTTGGGCCTTTCCAGTGGAGCACTTTACCACTTTTTCCCCAGCACCGTCATTTATATCCAAATAATCCAATCCATTGCTATCAGGACAGCATGTTTTCTCTTGAACTATCTCAGTACCATCCTCTCTATCAAAAGTATTGCTACAAGGATCCCCTCGCTCTGGCCATTCTGACCGTCTACATACATCCCACCACTGAATAGGCTCAACTTTTACTCTGAACTCATCATCTTGAATGTGCATGAGTGAAGCTGACTGGGTTATTGAACCACTATCACTAGGTTCTGGGCCAACAGAAGGCAGGAGTTCATGTTGAACAACATGACCAGATGGTGTGTAGACCAACAGATGCTCAAGGGGCTTTGCCTTCATATTGGCATGCTGCTGTGAGTGAGATAACGAATTATGAAAGACAGCAGCAAGAGCACCGGAGGGCACAAAAACTTTTCCTGTCACATTAGCAGAACCATGTACTGTATTAAGCCATCCAAAACTGCTATATTTTATGCGGCACACTACAGAAAGGGCAGCAGGTGCTGGAGGAGGCAAAGATTGCTGATCAGACATGGAATATGATGTGGACCACCAAGGTAGTGATAAAACTGGAAGCAAGGAGGGTTCTTCTCCCTGAGAATTAATAATTCGGAAACCAGTACCACCTCCAAACGGAGACAAAACAAAAAGATGACAAGTCCCCTTGGATGAAACAATGGCAATCCATTGGCTAAAATGACTAAAACATATGTCCTGGATCATCTGTCAAATGAAGAATAAAGACGCACATCAAAAGGGTGTGAACACAGGCCATAGGACAAGGTCAAACTTGACAAGCAAACACACATATCAAAACTACAATATACTAACAGCTGATGTTATCCCACGATGAAGTTTATAAAGATGCACGTGAGAGGAGCTCCAGTCATAGCTTGGAACACCTGGTCCCTTGCGTGTGCATGATGGCATTATCCGGAAGATGTTGATGTTATTCCCATAGACTGACGCACTGACCAGAAGAGTCCCACTGGGATCAAAACATAGTGCAGATATAGGACTAGTGTGAGCCTTAAATTGTGAAATGATGGCTCTTGATACGAAGTCCTTTACAACAACCTGCAATCAGCAATAAGAACCAAGTAAACGATCATTCTCATCAAATGCTCATAAATTTCCAATTTTTAAATAGCTCAACCATCATGAAATAATACCAACCATTCCTGCATTATCCATGTCCATTCCTGCAACCCTACCAACTTTCCAGCCTGAGTTTGAAGGCACTGGAGAACTAGAACCATCAGGAAGCAGCTCTTGACAGTATTTGATTAATCCAGAAGCCAGATGTTTGCCAGATTCCATTGCATAACGAGCAACCAAGCTACCACTGCCGGGAGATGTTGATGGACTAGCCCCTGGAGAAGGACTCAGGTTTTGTGGGCTCAGGCGGCCTACGTTTAAGGGCAGTGGATTGTTAGAAGCATATGCTAACCACCTTGGACCCACAGCCAGTGGACCGTAACCAACATTAACACTTGGTGTTCCTTGTCCTGCTAGCTGAGGAACAGGATAGGTGAGCACGCTGAATCTATTCTCAAGAGTCAATGCATCAAAACAATATACCTGCCATGAGTTAGAGAAAGTATATCAATCACGGTATATCTAATACAAATTAACTGAGTCAAATAAACCCCATCATCTTTTATTTGACAGAAATGTGATACAGCAAGTAATTAATTCAGTAAAACAAGTTAAATAATCTCAAAAGGAATTGGAGAAACCACAGCATACTTGTGTAGCAAGACCAACAGCTACTATGCGAGAACTGCATCTGATCATACAGACTATGGACCGAAATCTCAAAATATGGACATAAGTATGAGACTTTAGGGAGTAGAACCGAACAGCTGTTGCAGAGCTGACACAGTTCCCAGATTGAGTCTCCAAATTACCATCTCCTCCCAAACCACCCAAATGGGTGCGGTTCTGGCTGCTAATGCTGGAGTCGTCACCAGCAACAACCAGCAGTAAGGGATGTGATTTTCTAAATCCTTCCTGACCATCAATCCCTACAGGGAAAGGTTGCATCTGTAAGAAAGAAACAGGACCATCACGCTTTGAGACCAGTTCACTGAAGCTAGATGCATCCTCCACGTCAAGAACTTGAAACCCATTCAGATAACCAAGCAAGAGAACGCGCTTAAAGATAGACTGCTCAAGCTCCAGCTTATCAAAACCAGCCCATGTTACCTGTTGGCAAATAAGTAAAGGAAAAATTATAATTACAGGGAAAGATTGTGGATACAGGAGCTGATGAATTTAAATTGCAAGAGATCTCGGGAAGACAGAAAGTTTATCATAACAAGAACACTTAACAGAAATATTGCAAAACCACTCAACCTGCGTATGAGCTAAATGATAAAAGTTTTTTATAACTCCATTTGTGGATTTACCAAGTCAAAGCTAGTAAAACAATCATTGAAACTAAAATAAGTTTAGCTATTTGAGTTGATATCAACTATCATGTCTGTTCACATTCAAGCGTCTGAAATAAATATAAGTACGGAACCTTGGTACAGTTTATTTGTTACCTTGTAGGCAGTTGGCAGGAAGTTATTCAAATTAACATGATTATTCCCTATGATAGCTCACGGGTTCTGAATACATTCCTGCTAAGCTAGTTAGTAAACAGACTCAAAATGTTTTCCTGCAGTAGAATACATAGGTGAAAATATGTCCCGCAAAGTGAAGAGTGACCCATAAATTTCTCCTATTCAATCACTATAAAGTTCGACCATGCATCTTTTATGATATGTTGGTAGTGTCTAATGCATGCGTATTGGAAAAAATAACTTAAGCGAACTTTATATGAGCTTAAATTAAGCAAAAGCTTGAGCGAGTATATAATGGTCGCTGATATCTTCAGTTGTAAACTAATGTATGCGTAATTTTAGACCTAACTCACTGGGACATTGATATTCCTTCCGCGTCAACTGTTGATTAAAGAAAAAATATTGGACTCGCATCCGTGATTAAGTCCTTCGTGTTCCCAGTGATTAATCCAATAAAGACAAGAATCATTACAGTTTTAAACGCCAATGATAATAAAGTATGCAACAGTAGGACTTATTAATATAATTGTAGAATAAGAACCACTACATGAATTTATTCCGAACGATCACATTAATCACCACCGCCCATAATTTCAAATTGACGAGGCAATCTTTCCCGCTCTCTCGGATTCTTCCAAAAACGCGAACTCGATGTCAGACAACAGGGTATAAAGCACTTAAGTAATTTCATCTGTTCTTTAGAGCGACTGTAAAACAAAAATTCCGAAAACGGAGAAGTACCTGATCCTTGTGATCCTCAGAAGGAGACGAGATGGAAGCAGCAACAGAGGCGCCAGCAGAGCGTACTGTGGAAGCAACGTTGCCAGCATTCGTAGACACAGTCTTGAGGCAGGAAGAGATAATCCTCAATGAATTCGGCAACAAGCCGTTGTTCTTCCCCTTCCCTTTCTTCATGATGATTCCGCGGCTTCAACTCACCGGCAGCGACAGAGCAAAACTAGTGGTTTTCGCACAAGGTTCTAGCTCCTCGAGGTGCGGCGCTGCCGGCACCATCACCGCCTCCACCGACAAGAAACATTTCCGATCAGAGAAGACCGGATATTGCATTCGATGGGAGGACGATCAGAGCAGAATATGGAGGTGGATGAGCTTGCTTGTTCGCTGGGTTTGACCCGAAGGTGATGAGAAAGTTCGAAACCTCTGTGTATCGCTCAGATTATATCAACGCTTTGCTACTACTATAGCTGCTTTCGCTTTCTCTTCCATCACTGCAGCTGTTAGACTCCTCTGCCAGTAATTTCCAATTTTTCTCCTCCCTCCCTCCTCCCTTTTCTCTCTTCCTCGTTTCCTTTTGCTTTGTACTGTTTTGATCGTGGTAAATAAAACGAACGGATTGGGCCTTGTAGATACTGGGATACAGATCCGCTCGATATTTACTGCTTCAAAACTTAAAACATTCGTCATTTCAAATTTTCAGTTTGCAGCTAACAAAATTTATAAATTTGTTAGTGGGAAAATTTTATACAATAGTTGATAAAAATTTCTTTTTGATACCACCATAAAAAAAAAAATGATATATCATTAAGTTAAAACGGTTGTATTTTTATATTAAAATACATATAAATTATAAAAAGTTATTATTTTTTTGTTGATGATAAGATAATTTTAAAATGTGCTTATTTAAACTCTGACTTTAAATTAATTTTATTTATTAATTTAATTCTAATATTTTAAAGAGTAAGAAAATTGTATCTAGCCATTTGAGATTAATTCAAATGATGCGAGTAAAATAAAAAAAAAATTAGAAAATAGGTAGACCCAGAATACAGAGGCCTCCACATGCTAGAGATCTAAAATCCCAACCCCTAAGGCATTTAAGATTGGCCAATTAGACAATAACTTGATGCCACGGAAAATAACTTGATTGTGGATTGGACAGCTAAAGCTTCACTTTGTGAGTTGTGGCCGGTCGATTAGGCGCGGAGACCTTCGACTGTCTCGAATGAATTTTGGACAAGAAAGCTACTAATTTTGTTTGGAATGCTGGTTAACTATATTGTTGCTGATTTTTGTTTTATTTCCTTGCTATTTTGGTTTTTCCCCCCCTACTCGTCGAACTTTGTAAGACTTTGTTGCCTTAATATAGCTTCTTCGTTGGCAAAAGAAAAAATAATGTAGGATCTACCTTCTCTTTTTTTTTTTCCCCAAGTCACAAAGATAGTAATAAATGTGAATGGGTGTAAGATATTCCTGATGTAGGTGTAAAATGCCTCCCCAAGTGTCGTAACAAGAAATTAAACCTCTCCCTTATAGGTGAGAGGTGCAGTTGTTACCATTAAACACATGGATTATAGGTGGTATTGATAGTATATTCTGGTGGGAATATGGCTTTGACTTTGGCAATATTTATTTTGTGATGGGATGAAGGAAGAAACTAGAGTCACTGTACAGATTCTTCAATATGTTATAGAACTGTTTGCCATCATTATGCGCCTCATTTAACTGTCATAAACCAAAAGGTTGTTAAGCGCAGCATCAAAAAAACTAAGCACCCGTGGTTGCCTTTAACTCAACCCCAAAGCCTTTTTTTTGGCCTTTTTCTCCAAATAAAGCCTTTAACTTCTTAACTTCTTTAATCAAGTGTGCGGCCATCCTCCAAGCATATTTATCTTCATCCTAAATCCTGGAATTTCCCATCCAAACTCCGCGTACAAAGAAAAAGAAGGGAGAGAATTAAGGAACCAAGACTGGAATGAAGTTTTTTCCTTAAATAACTTAATATTTTATCTCTTCTATGGAAAAAAAGTCTAAATATATACATATGATGTGAGATGGATCTATTTTTTTTAAAAAAAATCATCATAAAATTGCTGTAGAGTTCAAAATAAGATTAAAAAAAAATCTCAAACATCCTTCCTCTGAACTCTACAAAAATTTGTCCCACGAACTAAGACTAATAAAAAGCTTGCTTTCCTTATGCTTCACGTACCGAGCAAGAGAAAATGCTTGACGAGGCAACTTCTCAAACTGTATCTTTGAGCAGGATTTTCAACCGCATCAGTGCGGTAAGATTTTTTCCCAGAAAAACAGGGACCGTTTTCTGCGGTGGGAAAAAAACAAAAGGACCCATGAAATTTCTGGCTCTTCCGCATTATTCAGGGTCAAGAAGCTCTTCTTGGAATAGCTTTCGGAAAAATGGCAGTCGACTTTTCTTCATGCTCTTGAAGCAGCTCAGATTGCCACTCAGAAGCTGCACAATCTGCACCACAAATCCAAACATCTGTGTTCTTCAATGATGAACCTCCTTATAAGTCAACATTTATATACATAGACTACGTAAGAAGCAAAAAGGGAAACGTACCTGTCTCATGGTGGGTCTGCGAATCGAAGACCGGTGTATACACAAAGAAGCGACCAATAGGACGAGATTCATCTGCCGACAATCGAACGCATCACCTAGCGATGGATCAACCAACTCCCTGATTCTGTTCTTTTTCAACAATGGTTTTGCCTGCAAAATTCATTGCACGCAAACTAAGAGACATCCCCAAATAAGCTTTTGTTAAAGACTCCTTTTCAAAAGGGACATTCATACCCACAAGACAAGGCTTTGCTGTGAATAATCAAGGGCTCGCCTGCCAGTGACCAGTTCCAGTAACAGAACACCAAAAGCAAATACATCTGTTTTCTCGTCTACTATGCCATGAAGCAAGTACTCAGGAGCAAGATAACTGTTACATTGGGAAAAAAAGGGTGTGAGGAGAGCTAGAAATGGCCAAATGAGAAGCATCTAAACTAGATAAAATTAAGGTGGTCACAAACCCAAAGGTTCCTTCGAACTTTGAAACGGTGTGGTGAGTCCAGTTCTCAGGGAGCCATTTTGCTAGTCCATAATCACAAATCTGCAAATAAACTTCACAACATTTCAATCTAGTCCTTACTGTATTGTTTATGGAATTGAACTTGCAAGCAGAGAAGGCAAAATCAAACCTGTGGCTCGTAATCCTCTGTGAGTAAGATATTTGCTGCCTTTATATCTCTGTGGATAATTCTTCTTTGACATCCCTCGTGGAGATATAATATACCCTTGGCTGTTCCTAAAGCAATGCTATACCTAATACACCATGGAAGGTTTTCCTTGGAGCCTAATACCAGAGAACGACAGAATTAGAAGTTTTGATCAAAACAGAACAACATTTGTGGAAGGAAAATTTTTAGCATATACCGTGAAGCACAGAAGCTAAGCTTCCTTTTTCTGATAATTCAAGAACAAGGTGCATGCCTCCTTCAACGCCATAGCCTACTAGCTTTGCAGTATTGGGATGATTAACATGTGCCATTATGCCGAGTTCTGATAAGAAGTCACCAATAATCTCATCTTGGGATCCACGTGTCAGCTTCTTAATTGCTACTAGCTGACCATTTGGCAAGCACCCTTTGTAGACTTCAGCGTACCCACCTTTCCCAATAAGGTTTTCTGCAACCAAAACAGAGGTAAGTTTTTTTTCACACAAGAAGATGAACATTTCTCAGTGAGAAAATCAAATTTTAAAACCCCATCAGTACATGCCTTGACTGAAGGAACTGGTTGCAAGCAGAATTTCCTTATGAGTGAAGATCTTCCATGGTGAATTGTGGAGAGACGAATCTGCACCTAAGCGGGAACTTGGAAATATAGTCTCTCTCATGCTTCTGCTCATTCTCTTAGACAGCTTGAGGACGCTGAGAGGAGGATGCATGGTGGGCGCAGGTTTTTTAGACCTGTTCGTCAGATTTTGGAGAAATCCACGCCATTTGGAAGCAAATTTTGACTTATCTTGAGCCTCAGAATCTATGGTGGGTTCCTTGGGAGAACTTGTGTCTGATTCTGAGCTCCTAAAATAGTCCTCAAGAACCCCAACTGGGGAATCTGCCTTCTCCTTCATTTCTCCAGACCGCAATTCCAGACCCACGCACCTCCACCTTCTTGCACAAAGGGAAATGGCAAAAAATTTTCGGGTTCTTCCTCCAAATTTATGACAAGTATTCATGCAGTTTGAGCCAGATATTGAACATGATGAGGTATTAAAAGCAATCCAGAGGATACAATATAAGACTTTGTATGACAATATAGATAACCACAGAAATTAGCTAAATCTAAGAAACGTTCTTAAAGTTTACTGAACAAGAAAACAGGGGACACCGGGTTTTGAAGATGACACGGCACAGAGGATTGCAGACAAAGCATCACAAAACAGAGTAAAACTGGTAGAACAGAAAAGCTGAAGGCGATTCAGAGAGACAATAGAAATTCATTAAAGAGAAGGACAAGAACAGAAGACAGGAGAAAATGAATATGTTCGCGTATAGATTTGGGACAGAGAAAGAGAGGAAGGAAGGCTCTGAGACAGTTGAGTGGGCAGACGCAGACATCACAGGCTAAGGCAGAGGCTGCTTACTTAACCTTTCCGCTTCAACAAACAAGGAACACATACGTTTTCAATATATTTCAATCACAATATTTAATTACGTAATTAAAAAAAAGAATATGGACTTCAGATGTGTTGGAGATGGAGATGTAATTGAAGATTAACATGGATGGACGTAACAAGTAAGAAAAGCAGAAAAGGGAAAGATATGATTTTTTTTTTCCCTTCTTTTTTCTAAACCAGGAGGAAAGATATGATTAATAATTTGGAATGTAGAAGAAGACTAGAGAGGGGGCGAAGATGGCTTTATTCGGGCAGGGCATCCTCCTTGGTCAGAGACGGCTCTGCTTCTGTCTGTGGTCTCCCCTTCGCTACGGCACGTGAATTTTGTCATTTAAGCTGACAATTGTGCCGTTTCAAGGCAGGACGACGAAACACCGGACCGGTCTCTCAGAACGTTTTCAAGATTGCAAGGTAAAATTACATCTTAGGACATGTGTTTCTTAAATTTAATATTATAAAATCCTATGATATAATCTTCCGATCTGTAATATATGATCTAATTATAGAGTTAATTTTGGTTTTAAATACAAAACTTAGTTCTTATATCTGTTAATTTTTTTTCAAATCACTTCTATTGATACAATGATACTTCTTTAATCATAATCAAATATGAGAGGGAGGAAAGGAGGATATAATAGAGATGATAAAAATATTTTAAGAAAAACATATCATATTTATTATAGTTAACTAATTTACCTAACTTTCTTAATTTAATCAAATTAGTTAAATAAATCTTATATTAAAAACGGAAAGAACATATTTATTTTCAAGGGTCAGTTGTGTTGGAGGCTTGTAAAAGTTTATAAACCCTGTACTATGTTACATGATGTATTGATTGGCTGGCCCTGTTCAAAAATATATTAATATTAATTGATGATTTTACAATCAAATTTCAATATAGCCTAGAGTCCAAAAAAAAAAACAGTGTCACTATTTATAGACCAAAAAGTGGCAGTTTCTTCCTGCTCTACCTGTACTTTCAACTTCCATCTTTTTAGGCTTTCTGTTTTTAACTTAATGCCGTATATTCGTTACAAATAATTTTTCTTGCACGCCTAACAAACAAAGTCATATAGTCATATCTGTTATTCTTCCCCAAAAAAAAATTCATATCTGTTATTTTGGATTGAGGTCTTTGTGTGCGCTCTTATCAAAATTGGAAGCTTTTCTTATAGTCAAATTATTTTTTTAACGTCACTTTCTCATATCGTCATCGAACCCTTGAGGCTCTTTCAAGTTTTGCAGTGTCTCTTGAATTATATTTTATTATGGAATCGAAATATGAGGATTATTAGTGGCACATAAACCGATTTAATTAACCAATATACATCTAATCAAGGGGGGTGGAGAACGTTATACGGGAATTTATTCCTATTAAGTCAAGAAAAAATTCGCAAGTTGGGTATGTTTAATATATTATTAGTTGGATGAGATAGTTCTTACGAAATAACATTCCTCCTTTTATTAAATAAAAAATGAAAGGACTGTTCAACGTCACATATCGCACGGGATGTTTAATTTGAGAGCTAAGTGGAGCCGTTTTTAATAATTATTTTTAATCTCACGCCATTACTACAATTCTGTCTTGGCATGCTTAATATATTTGGTTGTTCAAACAGATAAAAACAACGTTACGAGGAGGAAAAAACTAACGGTTCCTGACCAATTGGTTGTTAAACTATTTAAGGCAGCGCTGTGGTTGACCAGCAAAAGATTAAAATAATATTATTTATATGTAAACTCTAAAAAAGTAATATTTAAATTAAATGACATTGTTCATATACAAAACACATATAACGTAATGAAATAGAATTACTGGAACACAGACAACAAACTGTAAGTTTTTAATTTTCAACTCAAAATGACGTCGTCCTCGACTTAAGAGTGAGAGGAAAAAACATTGATTTGATCATTTAATTTGATGAGAAAAATATTGACATAAGTCGTTGATTTGAACTGAGTTTCAATACCATAATCAAACATTGGGATAATAGAGCCTTTGCAAGGACCAATTGCTATCAATTGAGTGAGGAGAGTAGCCTATAAATCTTAATCTATATTGTATAAAAGTTCTTTTGATTTTTATTGTGGTTATAAACATAAGACCTTAATCTATATTGTCTCTTATAATTATTTATTTTTTAAAAGTAGTTCTTATAATAATAGTAGTTATAATTAATACACTTAATTAGCAAAGATACTTTAAAAAAGACGCCACATATTTATTACAAATAACTAACTTAACTAATTTTCTTAATATACTTAAATTAGTTAACTAGTTCTTATATTAGGAATGGAAGATAATACTTAAATTAGTAGGGAACCAGGTCCTAATCGGATGTAAATTGGCGTGCAGGAAAAAGCCTTAGGGACCTAGCGTATCAACCAATCCCGGGGTATTAAATTACTATAAAATATGGGGTTAGTTGTCTTAGTTATGATTTCGGTGTCATTAACAAAATCGCAATATTCTCAGTATTCACGGAACAGACACCTCATCCGAGGAACTCATGAACTTTGTAACCACAAATGTACTCAATACCCTTATAATTAAGTGTTATTATTATTTTTGGCCTTTACTCAATACTCTCCATTATTATCCTTCACCAACAAATCTTCTCGTAGGATCCAACCCTTCATCATATACGCCCTTCCCATTATCTGTTTGCGTGATCACCAATCTTTCCTATTCTAGCTTCTTCTCCTTCTTCTTTTTTTTTTTTTTTAAAAAAAAGAAATTGCTCTGATTCTTGCGTTTGAATTCCCTTTCTCATTATACATTATTTACACATTTAGTTATCATTTCCTTAATCAAATAGGGCCTTTTCTATGCTACAATTGAAAAAGAGATAGCTGGGGAGTTGGATTCTAAATCTAAATATAAGACATAAATTTACATTATCCCTTTTATTTATTATCTGAACCAATCAAAGATTTGATTTGGTCATAAATATAATATCTTGGTTCACTTTGTTTCAGATATTTATTCATCTTACCTCCCAAGTAATTTTATGGTAATTACACATGTTAAGTGTTTTCCGTCAAGAGATAGTTTAAATATGCATGATTAATAAGATTATCTTAAGCAACACAATATCCATTTATTACAAATAGTTAACTTAACTGATCTTTTTAATATTAACAAAATAGTTATATAGCCATTATATAAGCACCAGAGGTGGTATGTTTCTATAAGCTTATTGACCTAACTCAATTGAGATATAATCTAACGTCATCCAAAATGTATCCTAATGAGATTATGCTGCAATTTTTATAGTTAACTAATTTATTTAAATTTTGTTAAGTAACTCTTATACAACTTTCATAGGTAATATAAAAGTTGGGAAATTAATTTGAGAGAGTTAATGAAACTAGTTAAGTCGATTAATTATAACAAATATATGTTAATTTTTTTAAATTGTCTTTTTTTAATATATGACATATTAGGTGAGGTGTAAATATATGACTTTAGTTAAGTGGATTAGACTTTAGTTCTTAGTATCTAGGTGGGGAGTAAATATATGATATATTAGTCGAGGTCTAAATGTCAAATTTTGGGGAAAAACAAGAAGTTGTTTTGGGTTTGTGGTGGTTCCATTGCTAACGGTCTAATCTCCAATGAGATGAAGCCCATTCACGAGTTAGGGGAAGACTGTCCCACCCACTCCTTTGTGTTCCTTGTCTGCTTGTCTTTCTTCCGCGTCAAATGTGTTTTTTCGCCCAATAAATTAAATAAATAAATAAAAATTTTAAAAAAATGTCAGTGAGATGATATTTTCCATGACGCTCCATGCTTAACAGCTTCTTAATTGACCAAGGAGCCGATTGAATTCCAGTCTTTCGCAATTCTTGCATTCAAACTTACAGCAAGATAATATATGTTTTATTTGTTGACTTTGTGATTACTAAAATATACAAGAAAATTAAAATACTAAGTTATATAAAATTTCTTATTGTTTTCTATTGAAATTACACACGCGCAACATGTACATTTTACTGTGTTTTAAAATGCATCCAATTTTTTAAAAAACCAACAAATTGAACGATTTCAATTATAATTTCAAATTATCTGCGTAATATATTTTCTTCCTGAAGAGGTTTTATTTGCTTGAATAATAAAACAGAAATATGTGGATATCCAACTAAATTCATAAAAATCATCAAATTCAGTATTTAAGAAAAACCAGTGAATTAAAAAAAAAAAAAAGCTTTAGTTGTTTGTTCTCCGTATTTTTTTTAAATAAATTTTTGATAGGACATGTCAGCTAGCCAACCAGTATTCGGCTGGAGCATAATTTTATAGTGGCACGTATACGTGTTAGATGCATGGCATGTGCATTGACAACCAACAACCTTGTGGATTTTAATAAAAATTACTCATCCGATATTAAATATAAGACGTATTTTATTGTATAAATTATATTACAAAATAAATTTTATATTTAGAATCGGATAAATACATAAAGTTGCATTAAAAAAACATATCATCACTCGAAAAATATCTGGGAATTACATTAATATTTGTACAGAGCTTCCGCTATTATATTTTGCACAAAGGATCAGAATTCTTTTTAAGACAACATAGAATAGAAGTCATCAATTTGTGTAGAATAAAATAAATCAACAGTCACACAAATAAAGCACAGAATAGCAGTGTTTCTCATCTGAGTTTTATGTAACATGTCAACTCATTATACACAATAAATAGAGAAGTTCCAAAGTGGCGGTCTCATTTTATTTCAGACTGAACAACAGTAACTTGTGAGACTTATTTAACAGAAACGTGAGAAGTTTGGCTTTTAATAGCATTCATAAAAATATATATATTATACATATAAACGTAAATAAAAATTGATTGGTATCACTTTGCCAGGAAAAAAAAAAAAGGATTACTATCACGTGGAGGAGATGATCAGCATTACTATAATTCAATCTCTGGGCGATTAAACTGACGAGTTCCAATGAAATGCGACGGCCGAAAGAGAAATTGAAAATGGATACCTGGAGTTGGGCAAGTTAAAATTTATGTTGACGTTGATGTGATTTATTTATTTATTTTCTCCCCTTCCTTTTCTGATTTATTTTTATTTGAAATGTGTCAGATGCGCACTCGTTTTCATCAGCAGCCGAGAGATGGTTGACTACAGTATACTTAATGCTCATCTAGTTATTAATATAATATTTATTTAATTAATTTGATTATATTAAGTAAGTTAGTTAATTATAAAAAATATGACATAATTTTTTTAAAATACCATATATAGTTTTTTTTTAATATCACATTTCTTTCTTCTACTTGATTATGGTTGAGGAAATATCTATAGAGGTAGTGTAGGAAAAATTGATAAATATGAGAAATAGGTTTTATAATTAGGACCAAAATTAACTCAATAATTAGGTCTTATATTAAAGATTAGAGGTGTTTAATTTCCGTGGCCAATAGAACAAGTCGTTTTATTTTTATTTTTGATTTTAGATATAAGATTTTAATTTATTTTGTCTCTTATATGTATTCATTTTTTAAGGTATAGTCTTTATAACAATAATAATAGTTATAATAAATATACGTAATTAGTAAGGATATTTTCACAAAGACAATACCTACTTATTAAAAATAACTAACTTAACGAGTTTTTTAATCTACTCAAATTAATTAACTAACTATTATATTAAGTACATAGGGTAATACTACCTATCATTCTTAATATAAGAGTTTGTTTAACTTTTTATTTTAGTCTTAAATAATATCCCACTCTATTTTGTTTCTCACGTTTATCTATTTTTTTAAGATAATCCTTGTAATAATGGTAGTTCTAATCAACACACTTGATTAGTAAAGATATTTTAAGAATGACAACATTTATTTATCACAAATAAATAATTTGACTAGTTTCCTTAATCTACTCAAATTAGTCAACTAGCTCTTATATTAAGAATTAAAAGTAGTACTATCTCCGCTTTTAGAAATAATAGCTTATTAATAATTTAATTTGATCTAATTCACTATATCTTTCATATTTATTTATATTTTTCAAAATGATTGTTAGGATGATTGTCAATGTTAAGAGGTTTTTATTTTGATACACATGATTAATAAAAAAATTATTTATTATAAATAACCAATTTAACTAATTTTATTAATATTTATACATTAGTTATTTAGTTGTTATATTAAAAATCAAGCATAGTAATTTTTTAGACCAAAATATAATTAGTAATTAGTTGAAGTTAGTTAATTTATAAGAAAACGCTGTTAACGTATAAAGAAAAAGAGTTTCTTTTTTGTTTTTTTTTAAACCTTGGGAAAAGAGTTGAATATCGTGACCGGATGGAAGAAAATTCACGTGCATTGAATGGGGGAAAGTTTATGCTTAAATTCAAATTTGTCTATGTAAGGTATTATTTATTAACAAAATTAGAATAAGAAATTTTTTGTTGCGTAATTTTTGGGTAAAATTTTGTTGCATAATTTATTAAGCCATGAGTGTCGTTATCAACATTTTTTTATTTATTTAAAATCTTTTTATGATAATATGGTTAGAACGGACACGCTGAATAGTCCCAATAAAAAGGGCTATAAATATGACCATTTGATCACGAAATTTTAAATTTAAATTTGTGTGAATACATAAGATATTTTAAAAAAAGTCTCCTAAAGGAATTTGACATTTTCAAGTACAACCCAGTTACTGAACATCAGATGAACTATATATTTGTGTGTATAAGACATGCCAACATTTTAATTTATTTAAAATCCAACTATTCTAATTAAGTTTGAAAAGGCATCATATATTGAGTGATAAGTATTGGATTTTAAGTGGGTTGTTGAGATTATATAGAATCAAAGTTGAATTCAAAGTAGGAATGAACAACAATGTAGTTAACTAACAGAAGTTGAGGCTAATAGAAGGAGTCAGTGAATTACAATATGATGAATTAATATTCAAATTCTTGCTAAAAGAGGGGCTTGTATTTAATATATAACTCAAACAAAATTGCCTTAAATAAGAAAATACATTTGTTTAGGAAAAAATGTCTGAAATGAACAACTATATAGCACAAACACGGATAATAAAATTGTGGATAGATAAATAACATACTACTTTTCAGTTCTAATTATAAGAGCCAGTTGACTAATTTAAGAAAGTTAAAAAAAGAAATTAAATTAGTTATTTGCAATAGATGGATAGAACTACTATTATTAGAAAGACTGTCTTTAAAAAAAAAGTCAAACAGGATCTTATATGAAAACCGGAGGTAGTATTGTTTATATAATTTATCAAAGTATGATCTATTAATATCTAACCGGCAGAAACTTATTCAAAATTTAGAATTTAGAAGTTAAATATATAATTTTCAACATAAATGTATTTTCGCGGTACTGAAATGAAATCTTTCAAAATTATATCTATAAGTGTATTTTGATTAGCATGATTTTACTGCATACGCTCCGTGAAAAATTAGATTCTCACCGGCTGATATTCTATTTCCACTGTGTTGTGAATTGAGATTGAGAATATCATAACAAATTTAGATCTGAAGCACACAAAAAGAGGTAACGTGTTCATGCGCCTGGCGTATTTAAATTATAAACTAGTAAATTTTATGTTAAGAAGCAGAGATAATACAATTTTGCGTAGAGCGACAATACTTATGTTCCTTATATTTCTGCACACGAGTAGCATAAATATCAGGCTTCATTTTTAATTTAAATTTCTGTCTCCTTATCATTTTTAACCCTTTATTTTTATCAAATGATCCCATTCATTTTGAGCTTTAATTAGAGTTGACAACCTCTCGAGTCCTAATTCAATGGCATCTCACATTTCTTCTCATAAAAAAGGTTGTGGTCCTGTATCTTAAAATATTAACAATTTGATGTCAGTGGGGAGATTGTGGATCCCTTCTCTAATGGAGATACTGTTGAAATAAAAATAAATAAAAAAACAGAGTTAATGATAATATTCGATGTATTATACATGATACGAGTTGAATCCACAAATCCAGCCTGTTTAACTCATAGAGCATCAGAGTTGGTTGACATAGTACATAAGTACTACCTCGGGTCTTTAATATAAAAATTTATTTAATTTTTATTTTGATCATAATTATAATATCCTAGTTTATTTTGTATTTTATATTTATTTATTTTTTCAAAGTAGTCATTGTAATAATAATAATTTTAACTAATATATTTAATTAGTAAACATATTTTAAGAAAGATAACACTTGTTTATTACAAATAACTAACTTAACTAATTTTTTTAATCTATTCAAATTAATTAACTAATTAACTAGCCGTTAGTCATCGAAGGTTAGTACTTAAAAGTAGGGGTGTGCATGGACTAGACTGGACCGGGTTTGTTATCAACCCGAAGTCTGGTCCAGTAAAGACCTCGGGCTGAAAAAAACAGCCTGAGGTCTGGTCCAGTCCAGTGCCAACCCGAGGTCGGGTTGGACTGGACTTGGTCCTTTGGACTGCCTGGACCAGTCCAGGCAGTCCAGACCTAATTTTAATTTTTTTTTTTAAATTTTTTTTCTTCAATAGGAGGTAAGATTGTAACTTACTATATAAAATTTTGCATATATTTTAATTCAAAATTTATCAAATTTGATCATTCCTTTTCAATTTCCCAATGAAGTCATGTTTATTAATTAATCCTCATCAATATAGATCTTAAATTGTAGAAAATATATATGCATGCTCATTACTTCGAAAGTTAATAGATAAATCTTAATTATTTGAATAGATAAAAAATTTATATAGAAAAATTAAATCAAATTAAAATTATATAAATAATAATTTAAAAAAATCGGGTTAGACTGGACTGGACCAACTGGTCTGAGGGGTCAGTTCCTAGTCTAGTCCAGCCCGATGAGACCAGTCCGGTCCAGTCTGGTCCAGTCTTGTTTCGGGCCAATTTTTTCTGGACCGGACTGGACCGGGTTTGTTCGGGTTGGACAGGACCATACCAGACCACCGGGTTTTGGCACAGCCCTACTTAAAAGAGTGTTTGTCACACAAGGCTGCACTTGCTTCTTCTTTGAAAAAAAAATATATTATATTTTAATAAATATCTAAGAATATTGCTACCTGAAAAAATATTCATAGGACTAAGGGTTTGTTTGGCAAAGATCTAAAACCATGGTTTTGGATTAAAATAAGGGAAAAAATCAACAAACCACGATTTTGGGTCAAAACTATCATTTCAAAAAAAGTGAATCCATTATGCTTTTGACTCAAATTAGAGAGTATAATTGTACTTGTCAGAATAGATCTCAACAGTAATATAATTTTAACACCCCACATTTTATAAATATATTCACATATTAATTATTTATTAATTAATTATCTTATATATTATTAATCATGTTGGTAAAAAGTACATTATTAACAATTTTATTCCTTCAAATTAAAATATATTATAAAATCTATCTTTTATATAATTATCATATTAGCTTATGCTATTTTTAGTAATTTGTATATATAAAAAGTGTTTATGATAATAGTATTCAAACACTCATATTTTATCAAAATTATTTTTTCACAAAAATCTATTCTTTACAAAAATCTATTCCTCTATAATTTATTTTTAAGAAACCATTTTTTAAATTATGATTTGGTTTAATCTAAATAGCCCTGAGATCTCGGCTCATGTTTATGAGTCACATCAACGGGTGAGGACTCAAGTAGTCATTTCGATTGTAGGACAAATAATATTGTTTTTTTTAATATAAAAACTAAATAATTAGCTTATACATATTAAAAAATTAATTAAAGTAACTATTATAATAAATAAACACTATTTTTTAAAAATATTTTTATTAATTATGTGTATTAGAATTAAAATTTTTAACATATACATCTATTATAAAAACTTTTTTAAAAATAAAAAAATAAAATGAAATGAAGTATTATAAAGGGAAAATTCTAATCAAATCCATTTGAAATAGAAAAATCCTAATTTAAGCCTGTATTTTTAACAAATTTTTAATTAGGCTGAGAGGCCTAATTGGAGATTTCTAAATATTACAAAAAGACCAAAATGCCTTTCATAATTAAAAAGCCTAATTTTAGTTTTAATTCTTTTAATTGAATTTAACTAACATGTTTTTTCTTTAAATATTATCATATGAAGATTTGGCCAAAAACATTATCATATAAAAAAATCACGATTATGGCCAATAAAAAATAATTGAAAAGTCAAGATAAAAAAATGCATAATTTCTAGATATCCATAGAATTACAAAAATATGGGAACTAATAAAAATTTTATGATTTCAAATGTCAAAGATTAACAAGATCAAAGATTTTTTTTTTGTGCAAGAAAAAATCAAATAAAAGATTCACGAAATTATTGAATATCTATTAAAATTAATTTTACTGTTTCAAAAATTACATTGAGATTCATCAATTCATCTTCAATCTTTCAGTTCCAAGATTTATTCAATATCAAATTTTTATTATATAAAAAATAACTAAAAGGTCATAAATTCTAGAGTTGACATAACGTTCACAAGTATGAAACACAACTTTGACATAAAGTTAAGAAAGACCACATCCTCGTTAGTAAATCTACTAGAATAATTAAAACTAAAATTTGGCTTACACCTACATTCAATTTTCTTTTTTGATTACAAAGAGACATTTTGGTCTTTTAGCAACATTTGAAAATCTCTAATTAGGCCTATTGCCCTAATTAGAAATTTGTTAAAAGTATATGCTTTAATTGAAATTTCATTATTTCAGATGGATTTAATTATGATTTTTCCTATTATAGATTAAACCTTCAGCCACATTTAAGACTGGAGAAATCAGAAATGATTATTGATACAGTGCTAATTCCTAACTGACTGTGGTTTGAAAAGAAATACTTCCACATCATTCAACAACAAATTATAAAAATAGTTTGAATTTAAGAAATAAATCTCATGTTTTTTTTTTTAATTTTTATGCCTCAAGAGTTTTATGTAGCCTGAATTCAATTTCCCACCTCATCTTCAACCCTATTCTTTTAACCTTACTTAACCGATTTCAAGTTGACTCTATAATAATAATTCCCATCATCACACCTGGTCTGCTAAAATTCGTCATCATAAAATTTGAAACGGAATAAATTATTAAATAAGAAAGCAAGAAGCTCCGTGCATATTATTTTTTTTTTGGGATATTACCCTCCCTCTAAAATACAACACACACACATATGTATAGATACTACTTCCAGTCCTTAATATAAGATTTTGTTTGATTTTTATTTTGGTTCTAAATATAAAACCTCAATCCACTTTATCTCTTATATTTATACATTTTTTTTCTAAAATAGTCCTTCTAATAATGATAGTTTTGGTCAATATACTTGATTAGTAAAGATATTTTAGAAAATACAACACTTATTTATTACAAATAATTAACTTAACTTATTTTCTTAATCTCCTCAAATTAATCAACTAACTCTTATAATTAGAACTGAAAATAGTATAATATTTACACACGTGTTCCTTGCATTTTTCTAATAAGCTATAGCCCTCTTTTCCTTTTTACCAACTAAAAAGCATGTACTAACCATTCAAAGTTATAAGTAAAACAGAACTCGCTAACTCTCACTCATGGAAAAAACCTTGTATACTATGCGGTTAACTTACACCTATAGGACTGTAACCCTTGTTTCTTTCTTTGTAAACTACTGGTTCCTGTATCTAATATAAAAAATTAATTGACTAATTTAAACAAATTAAAAAAAATAATTAAGTTAGTTATTTATAATAAATAGATATTGTCTTTATTAAAATATTCCTGCTCATCACGCGTATTAATTAGAACTACTATTTACTGTTAAAAAAAATTAGAACTACTATTCAATAAAATATTTAATATATATAATTATTATAAAGATTATATTAAAATAAATAAATAAATAAATATGAGAGATTTAGTATTTAAAATCAAATATGTAAAACAAATTTTTATATTACGGATCCATGAGCGTTTTCATGATGGAGGAGAGATTCCAAGACCGATTTATTGCAGGGAAACTTGGATTCATAGCCAGCAAATAGAGGTAGAATAGAAATGCGTCAATTCCGGCAGCACCAGGCAGGCGGATGAGGATAAATTGCGTCTTATGCTGTTTCCCATTTTCGATAACTACCCCCAACTCCTGTTATATATTATTATATTATTATTATTGGCATGACAAGTTGTTTATTTGAATAGTGCACGTGTTAGATAAGATTCACAGGGTGCAGATTCGGAGCTGCATAATAAAGTATAACGGGCGTTCTAGATGAAACCTGGTAAGGCGAAATAGTGACGGCCTTGAGAGGGGGGGACCCACCAACACAGGGGGCTGCCGATGCCACGAAGAGGCCCAGGAAGATTCTGGTATGCTTCATCTCAATACTCTGTGTCAAAACATGGTCAAAATAGCTGGCTGGCTTGCCCCATTTGCCCCACCTAAGCCACTATGATTCTCTTCCCCTCTCTTCTTCATCTCAAGTCAAAGCTCTCATCTTTTTCTCTCGCTCCCACCCCTTCTTCTCCTTTGTTCTCTGGTTCTCCCTCTTCCCTCTCACTCTCCCCGCCCTCATCCCTCCTCCTCAATGTCTCCCTTCTTCTTCTTTTTCTTTGTTTCCCTCGCCTTCCCACTTTCTTCCCTCTCTGCAAACGACACCGCTCTTAATGCTCCCTGCCCTCTTAACTTCACCGTCCTCAATGTTGTCGCCGGCGGTGACCAGCCCTCTCTCGACTCCAGCACTTCCTGCGATTTCTCCCGCTCCGCCATCCATCTCGTTCAGTCCGATTACCTCCGTCGCACCGGCTTCTTCCTCCCGCCTCTCAACTCTTCCGAGACCTGCTGGGATAATTTCCAGAAGTTCATCAATCAATACATTCCCAACTTCAACGTTCGAACCGCTTGTGGCTTCCAAACAACCTGGATCTCCCAGGGATGCCAGAACATCACCACTAAAAAGACTTCGTGTCTCGGGTTCCCGCCTCGGTTATTCAGGATGTCGGGCGGAATTGCAATCAGTCCCTCGAAAATAACTCCCCCTGCGCCCTCTGTACTACGAGCTTGTCGAATGTGCAACCTTATGTGAAAGGAAATTCGACCGGGAACGTCTCCGATTGCACGGCCTATCCCCCAATTTACGCCGCCGCTTATGCTAATCAGGCTGGACCCGCCGACAGAGGCACTGCCCAGTGCGTGTTCCTTCTGAGCTTCAAGTCGCCGGCTTCCAAGGGTAATAAACGAACGATTGTTATTGTGGCGGTTGTGATTGTTTGCGTATTGGCTTTGTTGCTGGTGATTGCTGGGTTTTGGCTTCACCGGAGATCGAAGGAGAAGGGCAAGAGGGGTATTAGTAAAACTGAGGTGGTTGTCGTGTCTGGGTTGGATTCTATGAAGGAGAGCACCACTTTGATTAGATTTACATTTGATGACATCAAGAAGGCAACCAGGAACTTCTCTAGGGATAACATAATAGGTAGAGGAGGATATGGAAATGTGTATAAAGGGTTTCTCCCAGATGGAACTGAAGTTGCATTGAAAAGGTTCAAGAACTGTTCTGCTTCCGGAGATGCAAGTTTCACTCATGAAGTTGAGGTCATTGCCAGCGTCAGGCATGTAAATTTAGTTGCTCTGAGAGGTTATTGTACGGCCACAACCAATTTAGAGGGTTACCAGAGGATTATCGTTTGTGATTTGGTGAAGAATGGGAGTCTCCACGATCACTTATTTGCTTCCACAGGAAAGAAACTCAGCTGGCCAGTCCGTCAGCAGATTGCTCTGGGCACTGCAAGGGGATTGGCTTATTTACACTATGGGGCTCAACCTTCCATCATCCATAGGGACATTAAAGCAAGTAATATCCTTCTGGATGAGAAGTTTGAAGCCAAAGTAGCAGATTTTGGACTTGCTAAGTTCAACCCTGAGGGAATGACTCATATGAGCACGCGGGTAGCTGGAACGATGGGCTACGTTGCACCAGAGTATGCATTGTATGGACAGTTAACAGAAAGAAGTGATGTCTTCAGTTACGGTGTTGTTCTTCTTGAGCTTTTGAGCGGGAAGAAGGCTCTTCAGATGAACGAGGATGGCCAACCCTCATCTTTGAGTGACTTGGCCTGGTCATTGGTTAGGGCAGGTAGAACTTTGGATGTCATTGAAGATGGCATGCCAGAACCGGGTTCGCCAGAAGTGCTTGAGAAGTATGTGTTAATAGCTGTTCTTTGTTCACACCCTCAGTTATATGCCAGGCCAACAATGGATCAGGTCGTGAAGATGTTGGAGACTGAGCAATCAGTGCCGTCAATACCAGAACGGCCAATTCCTCTCGTTGCCGGAAGGATTGATATTGAGAGATCTGCGGGCAGCTTTGGCGGCTCTGGTCAGCTCTCTAGTCCAACAGGTTATCGAACATTTGCATATGAAAGTGAATGCCATTCTTCTAATTCAAAAGAGGAAGAAGGAAGTTCTGATTCGAGAATACCGAGTACATAATATCTGAGATGTTGAATTGTTTTTCACTACTTAGTATAGGCATGATTTGTTTGCAGATTCAGATTTGTAAAGGCAAAAGGAATGTATTTAAATTGATTCTTTCAGAGTATAGTGATTAGAGCCTGCGGTCTGCATAGTAAAAAATGAGCCCCGCCTGTTTCAGTATCCTATCACTCTGTTCAAACTGAGTTCATAGAGTACTGATTAGAGAAGATGCATAGGAGCTTGGCTCAGTTAATTCAAGTGGCGACAGAGGATCATGCGTCCGCAGAGGATGATAACCGTTTCGAGTAAAACAGTGTGAGGTCGAAAATGACCATTTTCAAATACAAAGAATGAGGCTAACTTGTTGGCTCGCTTGTGCGGTAACGCAGGTTGCGTCTTTATAGATGTTGGCTTCCATATTACTATTGGGCAACGAAAAGTAAACTCCCTTCGACATTAAAGAGTTGTAGCAGAATATTTTGAGCGGGACGAAACCTGTGCAAGTGATCTATATTTTATAGCCCATCACCACATGCTTATATCGTTTCTTATTCAAACAGTTTAGAAATAAATGGGCATTAAATGATATCCTCCGTAAACATAGCCGCAGATTTAGTCAAATGCTACCAAACTTGTTCCGCTCAATTTTTTTTTTTGGGGACCAGCAACTTGTTCCCCTCAGTTTAGTCTAGTGGATAATCAGGTAATGTATATTTTTAATATTTCATCTCTATAAATTTTTAACTAAAACCTTGTCGCACTTTTTTTTAAATAGGAACAAGTTCGTCACCATCATTAGAAGTCGTTCTATTATTATTATTTTGGCTAATATAAGTCGTTCTACTGTGTCATCAAGTTAAGTATGTTCCACCTGAGGCTTGTTCTAGTAATAAGCATGACTGAACGAGATAGGGATAAAACATCTAAAGTTCAAACTTTTCGAAAATAACCCGAAAAGATTTATTCATCAGAGGAAAAGACCCAGAATTCGAAGTAGTTAGTGCTCATTAACATGTGCAATGAATCATTTAGGAAAAAGAATATCCTGCACAGCTCATGATACATGAATTCATATTCAACTTATAAGAGTCGTCTGTGAATATGGTCAAGGAATAACAAGCGGGAATCACCTTAAATTAGCATTTAATCAAAAGCTATACAAAAGACCAAAAAACAAAAGATGCATAATACGCCACATCTTACTTCTCTTTCACATTCCACTAAACCTATTTTTCTTTTCAGACTCAAAAAGAAAAGAAAGAAACTGTATACATATCACAGAATCAGGAAAGAAGCAGCTGGGTCAAATCCAACAGTCCCATATCCCAAATATTTCAACAAAAAAGGAGGATGAAAAATCAAACTCAATCTTTCTGTTCAGATTTCATAGACCAAATACCTTTTGACTGGTTTGACTGTGTTATTCTCAAGACTTTTTGCCCCCGCTTTCGCTGCTTCTTCACATTTTCTTCAGGATCGCTATTTGATTTCACAACGTCAACTTTCACTATGTGATGATCTGATGTCCCTTTGGAAGATAGAACCAGATAGGACCCTGGAACGAACTTGAATGGAGAATTTGAGGATGATAATATGTAATCAACCCGGGTTCCATACTTACAAGTTCCCTGGACACCTGCACGTTATGTTAAGGACCGAGTTATCACCTTTCAAATACCAGAAACTTGACAAAAGGCTTAAGAGATTGTATTTGTACTTTGGCCTTTGGCAATCATGACCACTGACTCGCACTCCCCACTAAATTCTTTTGCGTCTGTGTACTGTTTACTCTTCAGATATCTCATCAAATCAGATTTTGGTGTTGGCTTCCCCATCTCTTCATAGTACTGAGTATAAGAGATTCCATATCAAGGTGAGACCTATTGAAGAATGAGATAGATGCCCATGCTTCTATGTTTATTTATGAATAAGTTGGTCTAATTAACAAGTTATATACGCATATACCTTTGCAATATCTGTCCATCTCTCTTGGGAATAATCAGTTTCATCAAGTGAATTAAGACCTCCAGCCAAGATGTGAGGCTCATCATTACATTGGATTATTGCGTTCATCTGCTTCATTCGCCAATTCTCATCTAAATGATCAAGGTGAGTACAGTAGAAATTGACTTCTCCTGCTTGTGGTACCTCAATGGTGGCCTTCAAAACATTCCTGTGGCAAAGAGATTTTCAATTTGTTGCACGTCACATTCAGCCTTGTTGTTAAGTCATTCTCTTAACCACAGAATTTCAAATCTAGCTACATTTTTATTATATCTTTCTCATCTGATTATTGCTAGTACAGGTTGGATTTCCACTAATGTAAGTTCCAAAATTATTTTAATCGATGGTCATTAACAAGACATATCTTTAGGCTAAATCAAGATAAATTTCTTATACGGGATATGAACTCAAACCAAAAACAGAAATGTATATTATTATGATATTCTTCGTATTCAGTATTAGACAAGTTAAGCATCATGCTACAGTATTTCTTAAAACCATTTAGTTTCTTAGGATATGAGAGTTTACTTAAAAGAAACACAACAGTAAATGTTGCAATAAACCAAGAGAAGTAAGCTTATATTCAATGTCCGTTGCAAAATCCATTGAAAGTCAGTCATAAATGACGGGACACCGTGTCAGGAAGAAAATTTTTCAGTTAATATTTTTAGATGCGACTAGTTAAGAGTAATAGATGAAAGAATCAGCCATAAATAAATATCTTCACAATGGTTTTGGCATAAATTAAAAGAATATTACTATCAAGAGAACAATGATGACAACGCAGAATACTTCAGAAGTAGGTAGGATGTATCCTGGCCTGCCTCAGCGCATACAGCTATTACAGTTGGCATTATCATTGCCCACTGCAAAATAGCGCGTAGGAGGGGGAAAAAACACGCAAAAAAGAAGAAGGAAGAAGCAGAGTATAGCAAATGAGGATTATTGTGGTATTATAATCACACTTCGAGAAAAGCTAATATAGAAAAGTTTTGGAATAATTGGTGACTTTACGAGAAAAGTGATTATCTTTCTACTTTTTGGGTAGTCTGCGAAGAGGCGATGAAGTTTCTACGAAACGCAGTTGAACAGTAAAAGAGAATGTAATTATGAATTTATGATAAAAAAGAGAGAAAGAATCGTGAAGTTGATGATTGGTTGGGGGGGGGGGGAGAGGAAGTATCGTCACCTGAAATCGGTGTCGTCAAAGATTTTCTGAACTTTCCAGTGTTTAATCGGCCACTTCGACAAGATGGCGTTGCCGTATTCAGGAGCCCAGCTTTCAGCAAACACGTAATTCATTCCCAGTAAGGAAGCCAAATCAGACAAAGGCTTCATTCCATTTTCTTCCTCTGCCTTCACATCTTGAAGCGCCAAAATATCAGCATCCAATTCTCTGAGAACTTCCAACACTGTTCTACTGCTTCTGTTAGACGTATATCCCGAAAGACTCGCAGATGCTTTCATAGGAACCTTCCCTTTGGAAACAACATTCGAAGAGCCCTCTTTCTCGTACTCCGAGAAACTCGATTGCCGGCTTCGCAGCAGAGAAATTTCATTGTCTGGTAAATTGATCGAAACTCTCAACTTGGATTTCGCGAACTTCTCTTGATTGCTGACACTGTCTGGACTATTCATGGAATTTGGATGCAGAGGGGATTGCTTAAGTATGCTTTTCGGGCGATCATTCGCTGACTTTGCTCGTAATTTCACGTCCGAGGGTCTTCTGGTTATGACGGTGCCACCATTCTCATCGTCAAAGGTGGCTCCTTTTTCTGCCTTAGGAAGAGCAGGAGCCATGGAAAACAGGGCAGCATTAAATGTCGCAATCCGTACTGGTTTCTGTGACTCTGGACTACCCAATTGGCTATTGGGATGAACCAAGGCGAACCCATTGGCGCCGCATTCACGTTTAGCGTCGCGCGAAGGTGCAGAGTGTGATTTGCCGAACCTTTTGATGACAATTTTGGAGGAGGAGCGGCGGCGAAGTGGCCACCGGAGATTAGAGCAGAAGCGACGGAGGGTCTTGTTGAAGAGTTTGATCATAGTGGGAAAATGGGTATGTGACTGAAGTTGATCGCGGCGAGGGGAGAGAGCATGGGACGGAGGGCTGTGGTATGGGACTTGTAGTTGCGGAGTTGTTTTCAACTCTGCCTTCTGCTTCTGTCTGGCATGAAGTCTAATTGAATAAAAGACTAAAATGGTGGCTTCCAAGGAGCTATGCGAAAATATGGGATTTTTTTTTTAATAGGAAAAAACAAAAGGTTTCAAAATTAAATAAATGATAATTTATTCATGGCTTTAAAAAAAATAATGATGATGATTAAATACTAACTATATATGATAAATAGATCAAAATACTTTGAGAAATTGCTTGATCATACTTTAGAGAGGAAGGAATCTTCTAGGGAATGGGTTTGGCGACATTTGGCAGTCCCTCAAAGTTTGCTCATTCTTTCCTTTCTTTTTTTCCTTTTGCCTTCAAAAAAAAAATGAAGTGAAGCTAATCCATCCCTTTTAACTCGTTAGTACGAATCAGTTTTTGACCTGAGTATTGAAAAACGAGTTAAAAGATGGTTACAAAAAATTAAATTTGTCGGGAAAATTATATTGAATTCTGGCACCATAATTATGTTAAATCCAAACGAAAAGTCTTTGCAAAATGTGATTAATAGTACTAACGACAAGAGAAATGACGGAAGATAAGCGGAAGGGAGGGCTGGTCAATGTGTTTTAGTATTTTGGAAGGTAAAACGTTATTTAATAAAAATGTTTAACGGACGACTGAATAATAATAATAAAAAAATGATTTTAAGACAATGAAGCTGCCAAGTGGGGCGTCACACAGTGACAATGCCATGTAAGTCAGATGGATTCCTGTTTGGAACGCCAAGTCACTTAAAACCCGCCGTCCCCTTCTCCCATAAACCCACTGTATTACCAAATTATTACTCCTCCGGTCCTTATTATAAGACCTAATTTAACTTTTTATTTGGTCCTAATTATAAGACCCAATCCATTTTGTCTCTTATATTTATACATTTTTTTTCAAGATAATCCTTCTAATAATGATAGTTTTAGCCAATATACTTAATTAGCAAGGATATTTTAGGAATGACAACACTTGTTTATTATAAATAACCAACTTAACTTACTTCCTTAATCTCCTCAAATAAGTCAATTGGGTCTTATAATTAGGACCGGAGGAGTATTATTTTTTAATAAGAATAAGGGCAATTTAAAGTTTTTAGTCCATAAGTTAGTACTAGTTTTATTTTTAAGAAGTTAAATTAAATTGCCCTGAATCTGTTATTATCTCCTGCTTACTTTTATATGATGTTTCTCTCCACTTTTTTCTCCTTGAAAGATTGATACAATTTATATTAAAATTTGATGTTTTCAAATCTAATGTGTTATAAATATATTTTTGAGAGTCCAAGTTTTAAAAATCAATAAATTAAAATTTAAATGGTTGAAATTTTATAAGTTGAAATGGGAAGAAAAGAAGGTATGCATACGAACATTATACAAAACACACCAAAAAGTACACGATCACCACAAAATACTCCTTCATTCTCTGATGTATGGCCTAATTTAAAAATTGATATTGGTCCTATGTGCAATGTCTGTTTTACATATTTATTAATTTTTTTTTAAATTAACTATATTGATATTTCATCAACAACAATCAAGTAGAGGAAGAAGAAAAGAAGGAATTAATAAAAATAATTAAAATATATATATATATATATATTTAAATACTACCCCCGGTCTTTAATATAAAATTCTATTTGATTTTTATTTTGATCTTAAATATAAGACCCCAATCCATTTTGTCTCATATTTATTTATTTTTTTCAAAGTAGCCCTTCTAATAATAATAATTCTAATCAATACCCTTGATTGGCAAGGATATTTTAGAAAAAACAATACCTATTTAAAACAAATGACTAACTCAATTTAATTTTTTAATCTTCTCAAATTATTTAACTGATTTTTATAATTAGGACATGAAGTAGTAATATTTCTAACGTACTCAATCAAGTTCATACAAAGTGTGTATCAGAAGTTTTACGTTCGTGTCTTATCAAATTGACTATTATGGACAGTGGGTGTCGTTTTTGACTTTGCCAGATACGATAACTAATAATGTACTACCTCCTGTCCTTAATATAAGACCCCGTTTGACTTTTAGTTTGGTCTTAATTATAAGATCCCAATCCATTTTGTCTCTTATATTTATGCATTTTTTCTCAAGATAGTCCTTCTAATAATGATAGTTCTAACTAACACACTTAATTAGTAAAGATATTTTAGGAATGACAACACTTATTTGTTACAAATAACTAACTTAACTTACTTCCTTAATCTCCTCAAATTAGTTAACTGGGTCTTATAATTAGGACCGGAGGTAGTATTATCCAGTAACACCCATGTAATGCCTCGCATCTCGCACTCAATAAATAGTGACAATATAATATAAAAAATATTATAGTTGGGATTTGGTCCCATTTTCCACCTTCTATAAATTATTAATGCCTACTCATTCATATTAATATATTCTTAACGCTAACAAAATAAAATATTAATCCCTATAACTTTCGGGAGCAGGTAATTGTTTGCCATCAAGAAGGAGAGCCTCCTCTTCATTTTCAGTGACTGTGGGCCCCACAGGCTTAATAGTATTATTACTATGACTTCATAAAATTAACAAAAAGGACAATGATGGAAGGAAAACGGACGTCCAAATGGTGACAAAAATGGTATCCACTTTAATTTTTGTTCTGATATTGTTACGACACAGAATGAGCAGGTAACACACACACGAATCAATATATGTGGGTCTGGCTGTACTTGTGGGGGGCTTTTTCTCTTTCAACCACATTAACCTCTTCGACTTCGTAAACTCTTCCTTCACTTTCGGCTCTTGAGTGGAAATTAAATTATAATTTTAAAATGATTTTGTTATACACTAAACACCCCTTCAAACTTAAATTATGATTTTAAAAATAATTTTACAGTATACGAAATAAGCATATAAAAAGAGTTTAGTCTTCATTTATATAAAATGTTTTGTTATGCACCAAGCACCAACTTGAGCTCCTTGGAATCTCACTTAAATCATTTACATGTGGAGTCTCGCCTTTTATTAAAGATGACGATGACAAGTCAACGGAGCTAGAAAATTTTTGGCGGCTACTTTTAAAAAATATGGATAAACATGGGAAATGAAATATACTAAAACCTTATACTTAGAGTGAAAATAAATTATCTAATTAATTTCTACATTTAGAAATTAGAATCACACGTGTAATATTTACTATAAGGCGGCTTGATGACCCTACAGCAAACCAGAGCGTGCATAATGGAATGATGATAATAAGGGGAATGGGGCCTTGGATATGGGCCGCGAATGAGCTGTCATAAAAGTTGCATTATTTGAGCACTTTGTTCAGCAGGTAGGCTCCACACAAGCCCGTAAGCACCTGTTAATTTCAATAATTTTTTAGAAACAAATACGTAACTGTCCATGCACTGTGAACCTGATGCCACCACGTATGTTGCGTAATAATCTTATAAAACATTATATCCGATTCTTAACCTGAAAATCACTGGAGAGTTATATTTGATTTTAAGTATAAAACTTCGATTCATTTGGTCTTTTATACTTATTATTATTTTCCTAAACCATATATATTAATTACACATCTTAAAAGAGGTTGTATAAAAAAGTAGTTTCGATACAAGCAGTTTAAGACAAAAATTTAAAAAAACTAATTTGACTAGTTTTTTTAATTTATTTAAGTAGATATCATATAAAGGATAAGAGGCAGCATGGCACAATTTTCCTTTGAGGATGAGCTTTAAATGATTTCGACAGATAACCTGCTCATACAGGATCACATTTTTGGGGCTATGAATCAATGCAAATTGATAATCTTTTTATTCCTAATCCTAGCAGTAAATTGATATCCTTGTTTTGCCTTGCAAGTATGGGTAAACAATATTCTTTACCTCCCATGGTGGTGGTGATTTAAAATATTAATCAATTAGGAAGTATATTCCAAAGAATATTCTCAGTGAACTCAACAGCAATAATGTATACTAACATACCTTCTCAAAACAAAGCAAAGTCGGAATCTTTAATTGCATATCGTGTCATTTGAAGAAAATAAATATTTAAATTAACATCAGCTGTTCAAAAATATATTTGGGTCTAACGTGTCAAAAGCAGGTTGCACTAATGCCCAATATTGCACTCCTATACACACGCCTTAAGTGTTATATGAATTGGTTCTAAATCACAAATAATATTACTGGTTGGATTAATACAAATTTTTGACTTTTAAGTTTACATTTATTTTGGTTTTAATCTCTCAAATTTCAAACTACGGCTTTGATCTCTTAAGTTTTTTTTTCATTTAAAATATTGATTCATATAATACTACCTCCGGTTCTTAATATAAGATCCCGTTTGACTTTTAGTTTGGTCCTAATTATAAGACCCCAATCCATTTTGTCTTTTATATTTATGCATTTTTTTCCAAGATAGTCCTTCTAATAATGATAGTTCTAACTAACGCACTTAATTAGTAAGGATATTTTAAGAATGACAACACTTATTTGTTACAAATAACTAACTTAACTTACTTCCTTAATCTCCTCAAATTAGTTAACTGGGTCTTATAATTAGGACCGGAGGTAGTATAATATAATAAAAAATTGAACTATTTTATCTTTTGAGAGACCAAATTTGAGAAACTAAAACTAAAATAAGTAAAACTAACCTTTACTAATTTATTAAGATGGGCTCTCTTTTAAAAAGATAACTGAAAGGCGCGCATGATTCAGCAGTTGCAGATGAGAGGGACAGCATTCATAAGGGCAACTAAGTGAAGGCCGTGGCTGATAGATATTAATGTTTTTGTTGGAAGACAGGGCCTTCCATTCATGGGGAATGGGACCGCTGGTCCAAAATCATGGGACTCAATTTAAAGATGCATCAAGTGATAATTTTCTAAATTAAAAAAATGTAAAAGATAAAATTCATACTCCCTCCGTTCCTTATTATAAGAGACATTTGATGCTTATGACATGTTCCTATATATAAGAGACACTTACAAGTTGTCTCTACTTTTTTGTGTTGATTTACTATTTTACCCATATTTATTATCTCCAACTCACACTCTCTCTACCTCCCACTTCTCTTTCTTTTAATAATTTAATTGTTTTCTCTCATGCTCTCTCTCCTTATTAATGAGGGCATTTTTGGAAAAAAATTATACTTTTTACACATTAATTGTTCTTAACTAATTTTAACTGTTTTTTTGATCAACGTACTTCGGTTATTTGTCTTTTATAATAAGGAACGGAGGGAGTATAAATTTATAAAAAAATCTTCAATTTTTTTATTCTTAATTTCATGCAGACCACTAGTGCAAATAAATAAAGTCAATGTGAATAATAATTAAACTAGAAATAATACTTATTTATTATAAATAACTAACTTAACTAATTTTTTAAATTTATTTAACTTAGTTAACTAATTTTTATTTTAAGAATTAAAGATAATACTTCATAATGTGACAAATTAATATTTGAATTCTTATAAAAGTGTTCACAGTTAACATTTGAAAATACCGAGCAGCAAGAAGGTAGATGGTTTCTAGAGGACACATGACACGGAACATGTGAAGGGCTTGCTTAAACTCTCCCTGAGTGTGAAAAATACCACGCCCATATCGGACAACTGCCCCACCGTGGCTGTCATGTTTAGTGTTATTTCCAGTTATTGTGCGACTTCATTCTCAGTAATTACGTCATACTCCAGAGACCAGAAGCCAACAATATTGGAGGAAAAAATAATTTATAATCCCGTGGGTGGATAGATTTTTTTTGACTTATTATGATGAAGTCATATGTTATAACTGACGTTCATCTTCTTTAATATCCTCCTTTTATCTCCTAATTGATTATGGTTGAAAGAATATCTGTAAGAGTAATTTAAAAAAATTAATAAGTATAAGAAATAAATTTTATATTTAGAATCAAAATCAATTCAATAAGTTTTACATTAAGAACTGGAAGGGTAACTTTTAATTTTGTTTTTTAAAAATTAATTCTAAGCATGTTTTGAAAATGTCAGAGGGGTTTACTTCACGTCGTGACCAATGAATTGCTCGAATTATGGGAAATAGCAGTCGTTCATTGCACCCAAAAAACAAAAACAGTTGAAGAAGTGCTGAAGTAAAACAATTTAAATTTACCAAGCGTCGACAGCAGGGTTCGAACCTGCGCGGGCGTAGCCCAACAGATTTCAAGTCTGTCTCCTTAACCACTCGGACATATCGACGTGCTGGTGTTAGCATGCCTTCAAATTTACTTATAGTAAACACAAATAAACGTAAAGTTTCCATTCTGCCGAAGCCGAACATCTGTTCCTCATTGGAGTTCGCGAGGTGGACACGGCCCTCGCACGAGTCAGGCATCTTTCAGTGGGGTGGGGATTTGGTAAATTGAGCGGTTGCTGGGAAAGAAAACGCTGGAAGATGAAGAAGCCCTCTGAGAAAGCCTCTGGGAAAGGCCAATCAAATTCTAAAAAGCCGCCTCCTAAGGTACGATTCTGACTAGCTTATTCGTCAATTCCTCCTTTTCCCGCCATCTTCACCATTGCCCCTGAATTCATCAATTTAAGGAGTATCCTCGTTTTGTTCCTGTTTTTAGCTACTGAGAATCTGAAGTTTGGGATTTTGTTCTCAAATACGAGACGATTACTGGGGTAACGTGATGATGGTGGTATTGCGTACCTAAAATTTGTAGTCGGGAATCAGAATTGAGATCAAGTACGAGGCGTATGATTTTGGTCTTAGGGTTTTGCCCCCTTGGCAATCAAACAGGGGAGGGATTTGAAAAATAAAGAGAATGAAAGTATTGGATGGCTTTTGTTTTGCTCATAGAGGATCTATTCGATTTTGAGTTGTCATTGAGTGAGTTTTGCACAGTGCTATTTGATTTGAGAAGCTGTTTTCCCCAGCAAAAGTGATCTGCGTGTTAATAAAAATGTGACTTGATTTTTCCCTAGGCTTTGTTGTTCTCTTCACTGGTTAAGTTCTTTCATTAGATTTGTCTTTTCCTTCCACTTCTAGATCTTCTAGTTTCGCGGTGGTAATGAGAACAAACTTCAGTAGGGTTTTGGAGTGGGGATGTATGCGAACGGTCATCAGATGTGAGTTAAGCAAACACAATACGTGAAAATTGATGAAGGTGCCCATCATGGTCTTATTGCATTTATATTTGAATATGGTTTCAAAACTCTGAAAATTGTGCAAGATTTATTCTTATAACATTAAGCCATATGTTGGAAATAGCTACAGAACTATTACAGATGCCGCTAACCATTGAACTATTGGATTTTTTCATGGGTTCACAAGATTATAATTACTTGACTATCCTTCAAATTACATATTGGATGGCCTTGGTGGTGAACTGAATTCTTTTATGCTATCTGTTGTGTTTTCCTTAATGAACATAACATAGACTGCATTTTTTCAAAGCCAATAATAATTGTTGAATTGTTTTCCTGTTATAGCTGGGTTAGTTTCCAGCTCTTGCAAATAGAAATAGTGCAACAAACAGAGGCATAGATGGCTAGACATTCTTGTAATGCTAAATCTAAATTCATTATTGGTTCTGATGAGTAAGTTCAATCATTCTTGATAATATATTGCCGCTTTCTGAATTGGTGGCTATTCTTGACAGAGAAAACCAAGTCAGGGTTCAGTTGATATATATGCTGCCCAGTGCCAAGAATGCTTGAAATGGAGGGTGATTGATACACAAGAGGAGTTTGAAGACATTAGACAAAATATCACTGAGGAACCTTTTTACTGTAACAGAAAGCCAAATACATCTTGTGATGACCCTGCTGATATCGAGTATGATGCCACTCGAACATGGGTCATTGATAAGCCTAACCTCCGAAAGACTCCTGAAGGTTTCAAGAGAAGCTTGGTGCTGAGAAAAGATTACTCTAAACTGGATCCTTACTACATAACCCCCTCTGGCAAAAAGCTCAGAACCCGCAATGAGATAGCGTCATATCTAAAAGAGCATCCAGAAATCAAAGACGTCTCCGCTTCTGACTTTGATTTTGCAGCCCCGAAGATAATGCAAGACACTATTCCAGAGATTGTTGGGAAGAAGGATTCTGCTAAAAAAAAGATCAAGATGTCCAATGATGATAATCAGGTAGAACTGTAGAAGTATCGTCATGAGCAGTAGATGATGGATGGCCTTTTTGATTGGTATGTTGTTTCTGGGTCGAGCCAGTTTGAGGCAATGAATTCAAGCCATTTCATAGCTGTTTTATTCTGAAATATTCTTGTGGTATATAAGAAGTTTTAGAAACCAATCTCTATCTATCTTAAATTTGTGGATTCCGCTTCAAATTGCTTTCTAACTGGGCTTTACTCAGTTTGAGGATGATAAAACATTACATAAGTTGATGGTAGTACCCCCATTAGGCATATATGCAAGAAATCATTTTTCACTATTAAATTTTAAGATATAAGAATATAGCACATTCTAGTACCGCATTTGCTTCATACTTCTCTAAAAGCTGGTCATAAATGGGAGCATTAACTTGGTAGTAAACAAATGGTAGAATTCTGATCCATCTTTCGATATTAAAAGGGTCTGAAATGTACAAAATTTTCAAACTTCCAAGGAACATGTTAGAATTTGTAACAAAGTTTTCTGTTTATTTTAATTAGAGAAGTTAACACTAACAACCTAAAGTTATAAGTGGGGTTTAACCCATCACTTCTTATTTATAGAAAAGTTTTTATGCCTTCATTAATGGCAAGTCTTCTATTTGTTACTTTATGTGATCTGGCTAATCTCTCGTGAAATTATTTTTGAAAGGAAAGGGTCGGTGGGTTTTTCGCTTCTTGCTGGATTGTGTGGGAACGCCTTTAATGGAAGAAAGTTAGCATAAGGAGACCTGGTGAAAATTCAAGGAAAGAAAATTATAGTTGAATCTGATGCCTGATACCCGAGACCTGATTGAAGCCTAATAACGTATTGATTTTGTTGGGAAAAACACATGAATTCCATTTTGGTTTATTTTCTTATGTCCGAGCGGGTCATAACGAATATGTGACCTGCAATGTCTGTTGCTGCAGTTTCTTTATCAAACGGCCATCAAAACTGACTACAGCAAAATGCGTTTTTAATTTTTGGGCCAGTCGACACATTTAGAAAGTTTATGGCGTACAACATCAGAAGTAAAGGCGCCGTCCACTTAAACAAGTACTGTGAAAAAGTATACCAAAAAAAAAAAAAGTACTGTGAAAAACAACACCCTACACTCGTGAGTTTTGTAAAGTCCCCCGAACCACCATTTTCTGCTAATAGCAATTTGTCCTCCCTACCCAAAACAACTAAGATATCAGAATATGGAGGTCATTTGGCACAAACTGATATAAACTATTTCTTTAAATTTTATTTTTATTTAAAAAATAATATTATGTGTTCTATATTTCAAGCCCCCTAAAAAAAAAAAGATTATGTGTTCTATATTTCATGAGTATAATGGGTGTGTAAATTTCTTATCATTGGAAAAAAACTAAGATATCAAAGAATAGTAGTGTTTTTTTTTTTTTAACGCTTCCAGAATACGTTTTAATATGGCAAGGTTATTCAATTTATTTTCCCCATCCTTCGAAGTTCTCTTAGTTAGGGGGTGTTTGGGTGATTACTCAAACTATGGTTTGAAAAAAAATTACCCAAACACCATAGAAAAAACCAAAACCATGGTTTTGACAGAAGCAGAAATTTTCTGCTTTTGGATGAAAAAGAAAGAATGTAAGAACTTATGGGATATGTGTCTTGTTGTTTTTAGAATAAAATAATATTTTTCTGTTGGTAAAAATTATTCATTTTTTACAAAAAAATTTTTAATCTCATAATTTATAAATATATATACACATATTAATTAATTATTAATTATATTATCTTGTTATTAATTATTAATTATGTTAGTAAAAATTATTTTGTTAACAATTTTATTCTTTCAAATTAAAATATTTTATAAAATCTATCTTTTATATAATTATCATATTAACTTATGTCCTTTTTAGTAATTTGTATATGTAAAAAGTGCTTCTGGTAATAACTATCCAAACACTCTAACTTCTCAAAATCACTTTTTCACAAAATCTATTCTCTAAAAACTATTCTCTAAACCATGGTTTGGTTACATCCAAATACCCCCTTAGAGGTGTTTGGATTTCTCTATAAGTGCTTTTTAAAAGTATTTTATTTATAAATTAAAATAAATTTCTTCACATATTTATTTTATATGCCGTAAAATCACTTTTAAAACTATAGCTTATAATCCAATCATTCCCACGGTTTAGATAGCTAACTTCAGTTCAACGTAAAGAGGCCAAGAGCTAGGGCGTATTCCGGATAAAACCAGTGTGGGACGGACCCTCGCCTCCTCTCTTCCCTTGAATAACCAGACGTCGGCCATCCAACGACCGTATCCGCACCACACGCATTGTAATAACGGTGATGGAGTTCCCCTGTTATCAATCTACATCTTTGATTTGTGCATAAATCTTCGATTCTTCTATTCTCACTTCTTTAAATTCAACATTCCGATCTCCTTGACCCTTGATTTCACGATTCCCCATGAATTTCTTCAAATCAGTCTTCTCCGACGACCCAGATCCTCCTCAATCCGAATCTGCATCCCAGATTCCCGATAATGCACCGCAAAACAAAGGGCAAGACAGCCCTGATCGCGATTCCTCGCCAGTTGAACATGGATCGGTGGTCAACTCAAGCCCTAATGCTTCTGGTGCTGCCGGGTGGAACTTTGGGGGTCTGATTAGAAACTTGACCGTCAAATCTGAATCAATCATCGAGACGTATCGTCGTGATCTGCAGGAATTCGGCACGGAGTTGAAAAAGGAGATTGAGGTTGCTCAGGGTTCACTGGAAACGGTGGGTCACGCCTTTGACGAGTTTGGGAACTCTTTGGTGAAAGGTACGGCTCAGATCATAACTCACGGTAAGGATGCAATACTCGCTCTTGAATCCGATTCAGACAATAACAACATCAATAACCAGAAATTCAGTGGCGATAAGAGCTTAAATTCGAAAGCCTATAGTAGGTTTGATGCTCAGGTCCGTGCTATTCAGGGTGATGCTAATACTTATTGTGAAGAGCCCGACGATTTAAATGACTATAATAAGTGGAAATCGGAGTTTTCGTTGGAGGGAAAACAAGAAGAATTTGAGAGCTATCTCAGAGAAAATGATGACATGGAGAGTATCTACAGAAAGGTTGTTCCTGGTAGCGTTGATCATGAAACTTTCTGGTGTAGGTATTATTATAAAGTTTATAGGCTTAAGAAAGCCGAGGAATTGAGGGCTAGGCTTGTAAGAACGTCATTGGATGATGAGGATTTGAGCTGGGATTTTGAAGATGATGATGGTGACAAGGGGTTTGAGGTTAAAGCTAAGTCGGACCTCATGAACCAAAAGAAGATAGATGGTGAAGTTTTGGGAAAAAGTGTGGATACGGAGCTGCGGGTTGGAAGCTCTTCTAATAGTAATAAGGTGGGAACAAATACTTCTAATGTAGAAGAGAGTCGTCATTTGGGGGAGGAACCTACAGTAGAAAGGAAAGACAATTCACTGCGTGATAAGGAGCTTGGGAACAAGGGGGATAAGTCTGTTGATGAATCTAAAGTTGAGAAAGCAGAAGTTGTTCATCAAGTGGATGATGGAAGCAACGTTAATATCAAGGAAGCAGGTGCTGAATCAATATCTGAAGCACAGGCTTTGGTCAACAAGAATGGCTTACCAACAGAATCTGACTCAAAATTGGCGGTAGAAAGAAAGGCTGATGATGGCAAATCTTCCAGTAAAGCAGCGGAGGAGGAAGACCTTGGGTGGGATGAGATTGAGGATCTTAGCTCTATTGATGACAAGAAAACGACTCAGAGTGGTAGCCCAAACAAAGTTGACTTGCGGAAGCGCCTGAGTGCTGCAGAAGAGGATGAAGACTTGAGTTGGGACATTGAAGATGATGATGATGATGAGAAGCCGGCCAAGCCTTGAGATATTTGATGCATTTGCCTTCTGACTTCTTCCTAAGATATATAAATTTGTTAGTTTGCCTCTGTTAGAGATATTTCCCATTTCTTCATTTTATGTTTGTAAAAATTAATATAGCAGTAATGCGGTCCCTTTTTTCCCTCCTGTGAATGTATTAAAGCAATTGTTTCTCTGATGGTATTGTTTATGGTTAATTTTTTTTTCCCCCAGTATTTTTGGACACACCAGAATACTGGCGCTGCAAACTGATATATTTTCTGTCTTGTTTTCTCTTCTCAATTGATGAGAAGCTTTCGCCTGCCTCAATTGTTCTTTCTTTTATTTGATTAGCATGAGAAAGTGACTAATAAATTCATCCTTTTCCAATCCAAGTGTTTGATTAACATGAGCAAGTGACCTTCACCTGCTGACCAATCAGTTCGTCCCTTTAAAATCCAAGTGATGGTAACTTAATATATGAAGTTCTGTTCTGGCTGAGCGTGCTGTTTATGTTGTTTCAAGATAACCGTTCTCTTTGGTAACGACATCAAAGGGATGCTTGTTACTGCATCAAATAATAGAACGCACTAGCATGTCTATGCAGGAGGAAGGCACTGCATAAGGCTTGTACCTGCATATTTTATGGCCTATTTTCTCATATCGGAGAGGTTGTAGCATCGTTTGATGAACTTTGGATACATTTTCTTGTGGCTGTGGCATGAACATGGTGCAGGCAGGCGATTGGAGTTTTCCATACAATGCTGGTAAGTACCCTTTACCTGGAACTGCGAGTTGAAGTTTTCTATCAATATCATGACTACGATATGAGGTCAGCTTCATTTCTTATACTTTGTCAATTAGTTGGGGTTCCGATAATTTTATTTTGCTGGCTTCACCTTTGAATGAATTATCGCACATGCTAGCTGCGGTGTCGTATGAGACATGAAACAGGATCATTACAGGTAGCTTAGAAGTAAAACATGCATAATAACAACCGCCATAAGTTGCATTTTATATTTGTAGTTTCAAATCAAACCCTGAGAAACATATTAGTCCCCTTCAAGGTGAAACATGTCTAGTTTAGTTAAATAGTTATATTTTAGCTAAAAAATACACACTTATTGTGTTTTAATTAAGTCTAGATCACAGGTCTGATGCTTTACATTGATGTTTAAAGTGAGTTGGATATGTTTGGCGGAAGCCTTCTCTCAATTCCAGAATGGGCGAATCTCTATACGAGAGATTTGTTTCCCTTTTTTTCATCCGTTCAATCTCTCTAATAATATCCGTTTAATGCTACTTCCATTTGGTTATGTAGTTCAGAATTTAAGATGAGTTCGTATTTGGAATCATCACGGGGGAAGTGCTATTAATGACGCAAATAGGCAACGCACATCTAGCAAATGTGACAATATGTGGGTAAGTTTCCCTTTGTTGGTCTCATACTAGGTTCTAATACTTGTACAATTTCTTATTCCTTCAAGCCCAAAAATTTTAGCATCAAGGGATATAACATAATAATAATGAGGATAAAATAAGTAAAGTTAATTTTTAAGTTGCATAATATGATCAATATAATTTTTTTCCAGAAGAAAGTCTAGATAGTTGTAATATTTAAAAGTTGCTAATAGTATGGCTTATCTTGATTTTCATGCAAATATATAGATTCAACCAAACTCAACAATGGTTACTTGACTTTTCTTTGGTCAGATTGTATTGACAGATAATCAGATAACCACGGTAGCTTCTTTACAGGTTTACAGCATATTTAACAAGCTGAACTGGGGATGATCATCACATAATAACAAGGGCAAGATCTGCGTTTACAGCCTATGCATCCCCACTAATGGTTTGGCTTGTTGAAGATGAAGATTTAACAGAAATCACCATTCATACAAAACTCAGCTCTTTATATAAATAACTTGCCTGACTGCTCTACTATGATTGGCATCCATGAAAAAACTATTGTGAACACCACTAAATCTACTCTAAAGATAATGAAAGAAAAATACCAAAAAAAAAAAAATGGTGAGAACCAAACTCCCAATGACAAGTGGACCTTGTTGAACAAAGGGAATAACTCTTGCATTGACATACTCTTCCTTCAAGCACTGATGCTGGGTTCAGAAGAAGAGTCTGATATGTGTGATTCAACTGAGGAAGGTAGTGCCAGAAGTCGTCCCCGTTGGGCGCGTGGTGGAAGATGCTTTGCCGGTTTTCTGGATGGCACATTCCAGGGCAAGAATACCCCAGTTCCTCCACCACCAGCTAATTTTCGAGGACTCACAGGGGCTAACATCACCATTGGAGCTCGAAGTATTCCCCATCTGGGTACCATTCCCATTGCCTCGGGCCCACTGGGAGGTACATTCGGCGACACATATGGACCAGAAATTCCAGGTTTCCAAAATGTCATGGCACTCATCATTGAAGGAGTTGGTGACTGGCATTGGTTGGAGTCTGGCCTCACTCTGAAGAAGGTGATGCTGACCCTTCTGTTTGGGGATGGACACATGACATGCCTCGCCATGTCAGCACTGTTTCCTCTCATCACTAGAAGAGACCTGCAAGAAGATTAGGTACTCCCAATTGAATCACGTGTTCACACTTAACTATACAAAGGTTAGCCATGAAGAGTGCACCAGACTAGTAACAAAGTCATACTATTCATAAGAAATAAGTAATGTAACTTATTTCTCAGATATAGTATATTACACAATATTCAATTTTAGTTTAGTCAAAGAAAAAGCATTTCTTTGAGACAATTCTCGTTAGCTTATTTGGAAACACTTCTTCCAGACAAATGTCAGTCAAGGTTCCCATTCTTGCGAGCTTATTTGGAAACACTTCTCTGAAACAAATGTCAGTCAAGGTTTTAAATTTTAATTTCTTGTGAGCTATTTGGATGTCATCCCTGTAAGAAGTTGGCACCAAATGCTCCACACTACTACCCGTAAGGCCTCAATGCAGGTGCAGAAATGCTGATGGTGCCACATCTAACATTCCTCAACAATATTTTAAAAGTTTTTCATGCATTTGTTATATGACCAATTAATTATATAAAAGGCATGTGTGGACAAGGGGGAAAAAAGCTTCGAAGCAATGGGTACTATACTTGTGAGGTTAGACCTCCTGTGAATAATGCAAGTTGTCCATTTGAAACACATTATCAGTTATATAAATTATATAAAAACCATGTACGGACAAAAAAGAGGCTGCCAATAGAATATTTATAGTGCAAGCCCTTAGGCAAAACTAAGAATTACTTACCTGACTGCAAATTTCTATGTTACTCAATAGAATAAGGAATGAGAGAGACTATAATACACATGTATTTAGTATTGTGATTAAAATTTCAGTTACTATAAATGAGAAATTTATGACAGCAAAGAATATTTATCAATTCTTTAATATATATTTAAATATGAATATACCCCTTCTTTACTGATTGCATAAATGGCCCTTTGTAGGTCCCATCATTTTCGCTTGTAAGGGTGCGCCCAAAAGCCATAGTTGATTCAGAAAGAAGAAGAGTTGACAAAGGTTGATCCAAGTGTGGTGGCTTCAAGAATGGTTGAGAATATTCCCCCTAGATGAAGAAATTGTAAAGACATTACCAAATAGTTATGTCAGTAATGAACGGTTGAAATGTTTGACTAATACATGTTGGATAATAGTAAACTAGAAAGGCTGAAATATTTACCTCTTCAAAAAAGTTGATGATACAGCCATCTGGCCTTCTATATTCTGGAAGCAGACGCCATTGGATAAGGTGATCAATGACACTTTGAAGAAGAGATGGAATTGGCTCTATATTACCTGTAGATAAAATATTCAAAAAAAAAAGAATTTAAAAACAAAACTGGAGGTTAAACGATTTGTAGAATGACTTGTTGGTAGCTATAGAAAAAGGAGATTACAGTTTCAGAAAAATTGTTAGATTATTAAAATGTTTTTCAATTGTGTTGTCCTTACTATTTGCATCCTCTTTTATGTGTCCAAAAATTGGTACGCCCAGCTGAATCATCTCACGTTTGTTTCCCTTCATTTGCTTGTTAAATAGTATAAAAGTTTCTCCTGCATTCATCCAGAAATTTCTGTTAGTCTTTCTATAGTTGACAATCAATAACTTGCATCAATTATTGTCTTTTTGTGCTTAAACCTGTCATGCAGATGACGTTGAGGAAGTCATTCCATTAGAGTAGTCAAGACAATGACAAAATATAATACATCAAGATTCTGCTGGAACTTTAATCCGTTTGATTCACCGAAGTAGATTGAAAATTTGTCGTCTTATTGAGTCTGAAATCCATATGCTTAGACCGAGACTGTACAGAGAATAAACAAAAAGGAAGTTAAAAGAGGCTTACCAGAGAGTTCTCCGTTCTGGCCGGCAGCATGAAGCTCATTGACAAAATCAGTGAGCTTGTTGAGCTCACAATCGGTGAAAATATCCTCGTATAGCTTCAATCCCTTCACCACATTTACCTGCCAATTGCAGTCATCTTTCAATCAGCAAGCAATACCCACTTTGCTTCTTATTATAAACAGTGTACTTGAATTCACGAAACAAGGACTTGCCGTATGCCCCCTCACTGTCTCCTTTGCTTGGAAACCTTTCCTCAACGTTATCTGTGAAGAACGTCCTTCGCATTCTTCATGCTTTGAACATATACTAATGTTCATTAAACTTCCTTGCATTTCTCGACATCCTACATGCCAAATAATGCAGCAGATTTACTCCCATGTCATAACTTATATATTCAACATGCAATGCACAATAATGTCTCAATTTTTTCATCAGATCCAATACTTCCCATAATTTTTTTTGTCCAACCCTTTTTTGGGCAGACCTTTCAGTTAACCACACTCTGAAGTCTGAACTACAGGAGCTCGGTTGAAATTGGACCTTCACACCTGGTTGACCCGCTAACTCACATCATTGTGAAAGCTTTGTTAGGAAGTCGTGGTATAGACCCTTTTGTGAAGCCATGAGACTTGTCACAAACTAAATAAACACCCGCAAGTCTAACCACCCTAAACTACTTATTACGCCCTCTATCTTTTTTTTCATATAAGTGACCTTAAATTCCATCGTGTAAATTAAAAAGTTAGTTAAAGACAATATATAAATAAAAATTAAATTTTTTTATTTAAAATATCTTTATTTATGAGGGAGAGAGAGTATAAAAAAGAGAATACGTTATTATAATAAAAAGAATTATAAAAGAAAGAGAATGTGTAATGAACAAAAAAGATAATTTGAAAAATAAGATAATAAATATATTGAATATTAAAAAAATAATTAATAAGGTAAAATACAAAATTTATTATAAAAATTTAAAATAACTCACAAGTATTGCTTATAAAGAAAAAAATAATAGTTATTATTTATTAAAAATGGAGGGAGTAAAAAAAAATTCAGCGTACCGTTGGTCCAAACTCGAAGGCAACCCCAACCCCAACCCCAACAGGCGGCTACCTGGCTTAGTGGCTTACCCACATGCCCAAGACAAAAACCAACACCCCGGAGTGGTGGGAAAGTGAAACGCGCGTGACGAGCACACGACCACCTCCGCCGCCTGTGAGAAGAACCATTTGCACACATCTCAAGGTGGCTGCATCGACGCTACGCAATTCGCCCCTCCCCAAACTAACCGTACCACCGGATGCGGCCAAACTTTTGCTCGCCTCGTAATTCTCAAACCAAGCACCCCAAAAATGTGGGAAAATTATCTTTCGCAACCTCTGCTTTTTATTATTGACATTTTTGTCCCCTCTAATATCATCGCTCTGACTCTGTCTATGTACACCATTGAAGCAGGGGAATCTCGCTCCTCATATTACTCGACAAAAAGAAACTTAAAATAGGAATTGAATATAAGTTGTAGAATAATTAGTATAAAAAAATAATTAGTCTGAAAAAAATTAGATGGATCAATAAATTAACAGCACATATCATTGCGCACTTGACAAAACAGAGAACTCTAGAAACAAACTGATTTAATTTGTTGAAGAATATCATGTTACCGAACTGGTACCGAGGCAAAAGCGCATTTAGCAAACAGAAAGATGTGTTCGTTCAATGATTTTTTTATAAATAAAAAAGCAACGAAAAGCGATTTCGCTCCGCCCTGCGACAGCTTATTTCCACGAGGAAGAACGGGAAAATCCTGCCGCATACCTTTTTTTTGGGTGGGGGTTCCCCCTTTTTTTTTGGGGGGGGGGGGGGAGGGGACCCCATAGTGAGCAGCAAGATCACAAAACTAGGAGAAATCAGCTCATTGAAAACAAATTAAAATTCCTCCGAGCCTCGTCTTCCTATTTATATGGTTAAAAAAATTAAGATCAAAATTTTCTCAGGTTTACCGTAATTTTGAGTCAGAATAAAAATAAAATTTAACAAAATCCTTGAAATAATCTTCACTATGAATATGAATCATCCGTTGAGTTGCCAATGAAATATCAGCAAGTATGGAAACTCGTTACCTGAATCGGTAATTTCACTGTTGGGCGAATCATACTCTTCAGGACATTCGTCGCCTTCAGAATTCACATTATTCTCCGTTCTTTTTTCCTCGATTTTCTTTGTAGCATCCAGCTGATTCCCCAAATCCTCAATCCTCCTTTCACGTTCCCCGATTTCTTTAGTCTCAGTGTTCTTCTCCGCCACTTTGCGGAGCTCCAGCGTCACGTCAGCTATGGAGTGATATTTCTGCATCTGTATTATTGGGATCCAGTTAAGTCGACGACGATGAATTGCTTTGAACACGGAATCATAGTCATAAGAGGCGTCCGCAAGCTGAGTCAAGTGACCACAGAGGGCGTCGATGATAGCGTTTGCAGCCGCAAACTCACCGCGAAACCAGGAAATCATAGCGTCCTTAGCAAAGGAATCAGAAATGAGCAGGGGCGGTGGTTGCATCGGCAGCATTGTCGACCCTGCCGAAAGAACATGATCGATCGGAGGCGGTACAGGCGCGGTTGCCATCGGCATCAGAGCGAATTCTAGCTAAAACAGAAAGGAGGTGATGGTGATGATAACTATGATAATGAATGAAGAAGTAATAAATGAGTTAATAAGCTTAATTTGCAGAGAAAAGATGCCGTGAAACTAGAAGGAATTGGAACAGAAAGAACAGAGAGGGTTGGTTGTGGTTTTCAAATGGAGAGGGTTTAAGGAGAGATCCAAAGGGAGAAATATACGAATATAGAAGGCGAGATGCTACGGTGCGGTAACAATTCCATCTGCAGATGACGTGGCTCGATCTAACGACTCGTGACTGTCAAAGTTGAAATTAGGAATGAAGGTTTGGTTAGCTCGCGGCGCAGGGAAGGTTAGGACCAAGGGCCTGGCAGAGAAGGTGCGATTGGTTTCGCTTTACTATATTTTTTTTCACTGATATATTAAATATAAATATATTTAATTAATTTATTTTTACTATTATCAATGCCCGTGATCCCGTCTTATGAAAAAAACCGAATACATCACGTGAATCTCATACGTTTTAGTAATTTTCTTGGTGTTAATTCAAAAAGTTAAAATTTGTTAAAAAAATTATACGTTGCAAATTTTTTTTAAAATTGTTTGTTATGAAGATCCTGGGAAAATCAATTTTGAAGTTCTCTTAAGGTCATGATAAATCTCAAAACTTAAAAAAGTAATTATAAAAAATAATTAATCAAAATATTCTTTAATAAAATTTTCACATTAATATAGTGAGACTGAAATTCACGTTCTATGGGATCCAATCATACGAGTCTCGTTTTTCACCGGTTAAATTGCCTTTTATTGAGAATATATTTAAGTTTTTCCCGGGTTAAACCAGTCTGTTTTCTATTTTGTTATTAATTTATATCATTATTGATTGATGGTTGATTATTGAGGTGGGATGTGCGGGGTTGGTGGTGGTGGCGAGTTCCATGCCTCGAATCAAATCATGATAGTTTACTCAAAATTAAAAAAAAAAAAAGGGAAAGGAAACTTAATTATAAAATGGATTAAAATAATAGTTTACTGAAAATAATGGAGGGCCAAAACCCTCATGGCTCGATGGCATCATTTGCAACTCTTAATATAGGAGATGTGTCAAATATAAAAGGAAAAGTTACAGCTCGTTATTTGCTAATTACTATAATTATTTCGAGCCAAACACATTTCATTCAAAAACTACCTTGGTTATATAAGTATACAGTTTGCTTATAAATTATCGTAGTTCATTTTAACATAATAATAATAATGTCAATAATTGAATTGAAAGATCATAAATGACAGCTGATTGTGAACAAAGCCAATACTAATAATAATGTGTAGGTTGTTTTGTTCTTCTTTTGGAGGCAGCCGTGCATGACTTGTACTTAACGCAACAAAATGTACCTTCTTAGCCAACGCATGCACAATACAAACGAATCATAACATTTCAATTATATGCCCTCGTTATTTAATTTTGAAGATAATATTAAAAAAATTAATTCAGAAAATGGATTCCACTTATGCATTGGATTGCTCATCCCCTCTCATCCAACAAATAAAAGGGGGAAGGGGTAAAAAAAAGAATCAGGCATGATTTTTCCCCCCACATGAAGCAAATAAATAAAACGTTGTATTCATGTGATGTTCCAGAAAAAGCAGCCTTCAGTTAATGCTGAACTTATAATAAAAACATTAAAGTGAAATATGGTTGGGGAATCAAATTAGAGGACAATGGCAATATTGGGATTTATCACGCAGCAAGCAAGTTGGCAAGCCCAAAATAAATAAATCGCGCGGGGGGAAGGCCGGGGGCATGTGTGTGGGGCCCACGAGGGGGAAAGAGACGATTCAAGGGCGATGGCCGGAGTTTCGGGGGGTCCCACTGGGGAGGCTGTACTGCCGGTCAGCACAATGCGAGCACTCAGCCACTCACTCCCCCACGAAACAAGGACGAGCAGGAAGCTGACTGTGGGCTCCATCGGACTACGGTGCGGGGGGGTTGTTGATTTTTTTTTTGGGTTACATCAGGGCACGCACCCAACACACACATGCCACTCGGCCAGACGGCCCGTGGCTGGGGGTTGTTGATTTTCAGATACGCCCGACGTTTATTTATTCTAAGTTTTACTTTTTTTTTTTTTGGTAAAAATTTATTAAAGATCTCCCGTTACAAAAAGTACTGCCCAAAAGCGTCTGAAATCTATTGCAACTGCGACCTAATTTCAAGCGATAAACTAATTATGCATAACTTATTTTCAATTATATCCAAAATAAAATATCACATCATGTTTTTAATATAAGAGTTAGTTCATTAATTTGAGTAGATTAAGAAAATTAGTTAAATTAGTTGTTTATAATAAATATGTATTGTCTTTCCTAAGATACCCTTACTAATCAAGTGTCATTTGATGAAACATTTAATATATGTAACTACTATAATGACTACTTTGAAAAAAATAAATATAAGAGATAAAATGGATTAAGATTTTATATTTAAAACTAAATTAAAAATTAAACAAATTCTTATATTAAGTATAAGAATATATTTACACGAAGTGAAGGAGAGATTGCACATGAGTTCCTGGATATCTTTTGAAGATAAATTTTACAATAAGAATTTTCAGCAATTTTCCTTTTTCGTCCGGGATATTTAAACATTTTGAACTAATCTAAATTTAATTCAAATATTTTAAATTAGGCGAGAACTTTTTTAGCAAAATACAAGAACGACAATTGTTGACATTATGACCTCATTCTTCCTGGTTTGGAAAAAACGAAAAGAGAACGAGGCTTCACCTTTTATGTATCAGCACCGAATATCGGATGTTAAGCAGCCATGGTGTTATGAATTGTGATCTTTATTTATTTATTAATTAACTGCACAATTCAAAATGTTTGAATTTGCCTAAATTAGTTCAGTTGTACTTATCTGACTTGCTTTGGATAACGTTCTTCTTCATATGTATGCTTTGCATTACAATTTAATAACTGAATTTATATTAATCAAATCAACTTCTGGGCCGAAAAGGAAATCAAATCAACTATCAGAATTGATAATTTTGAATTAAAGCTATTTTTATTTTGAAATTGTTTTAATAAGTCCTATAAAGAAATTACTTTAACTGCTTTGATATGACTAATTTGCATTTTCATATTAATTCCTTCCCTTATTTAAAAACATGTCTGTAAAATTAATAGATCATGTGGTCGACATGTGTAGCGCGTTGCACTGCTCCATCGCTGATTGTGCCACGTCTTTAGACGAAGAGATTGAATTATAAAAATTCAGATAAATGGAATTTTTTTGTTGGGAGGCATCGCGCGTATAAAGCGAGATGGGCTTGGCCAATAATTTAACCTCAGACGTCGGGCAAACAAAAAAAAAATCAGACCTAAACACATGGGCACGTGCGCCTAATTGGGTTTTTACGGCGGGTCCCGCCAGACACGGCTTGTGATTTCAGGGAGCCTTTGAGTGGAAGGAAGGAACCATTCATTTGATGACATCGATCTGATCGTCGGCCGGGTTAGAGCCAATGCTAACGAAGTATTGTTCTGGAAAGCAAAAGATTGGGTCCTCGTCATTCATTATATTCCCGTGCTATGCTATAAGATTTGATTAATTAAAGGCTTGAGTTTAAAGTTGGAGGCATTTGGTTGGATTTGGGCCCCATCTTTTTCGGGGGAATCCTAATTCAATCCCAACTTTTCTTTCCAACTGGTGGCGTCCTTTCCAGGGTAGGAGGATATATCTTGCTCTGTTCATCTTCCGACATATCATATTAGATTTTAATTCTTAATACTACCTCTTATCTTTTTATAAGACCTCATTCTTAGACTATACTAGCTCCGGTCCTTAATATAAAATCCTGTTTGATTTTTATTTTGGTCCTAAATATAAGACCCTAATTCATTTTGTTTCTCATATTTATACATTTTTTCTCAAACTAGCCCTTCTAATAATGATAGTTCTAGTCAATACACTTGATTAGTAAGGATATTTTAGGAAAGACAACACCTATTTAGGACAAATAATTAACTCAACTTGCTTCCTTAATCTCTTCAAATTAGTCAACTGGCTCTTATAATTAGGACCGGAGGTAGTAAATAAGATCTTATAATTAAAATTGGAGGTAATGTATTTTGAAAAATGCTCGCCTGTTTCTTTCCATGTATATTCGCAAATAATCAATGGCATTCCTATAAATAATTTATCTATATTTCTCCAAAGCAATGACCTAATTATATGAATAATTTTTCTTCCATCTTTTGTAATTTCAATTGGTCCCTTCTCACGTCTTAATTCTTAGACATACATGGCAGTTGATAAATTTATTTTAGTTTTAAATATAACTTTTCGATCTTTTTTATTTCCTAATTTTAATATTTTTTCTAAACAACCCATATTGATTATACAAATTATGCATGTAATTAATGGAGAGAGTTTCTAATATAAATTATCAAAAAAAATAAAAAATAAAAATTAATTTTACGCAGGTATTACTAAACTAATTTTTTCAAGTTGTACGAATCATTGGCTATTTAATTCTTATATTCAAAATAAATTCAGTATAAACTACTAATTATTTAAATAATGACGAAAAAAAGTGAAACAGAACCCACGGGACACCCAAATTGGATTGGATGCACGGCTGCGTGAACGTCCACGAGGAAGCTGACAAGGCATGCCGATGTAAGGCCTTACGCCAATGTTGCATCAAAACTCTGGAAGCCTCCAAATTGACGGTTCAAAAATTAAGGGGGGAAAAGGAGCTTGTAGCTAAATAATAGTCACAAGCGTTTTTTATTCAAACCCACAATTTCAACCATTCTGACTCTTCTCCCAGCCGAACGCACACGATTTCTTTTAGTCTACGGTCTTTTCAGTTCGATTCGATTAATTTTGCTGCATATTAAACATTCCAATCTGGGGTCCATTTGGATTAATGATGATGAAATTGATCTTGAATATATAAACAGAATAGGTTCTGACCAATTTTAGATTAAAAAATAAATCTTCACACGACAAGGGATGTGTGGATTATTTTAAACAGAAGAAAAATTGGTATGAATTCCCTTGTTACAAAATTTATTGTTTGAAGGTACTTGAAATTTTATGTTAGAATTCTAATGCAACCTATCTCCGGCATGATCAATTTTTCTTTAGTTATATGCAACCTGTTTTCGTTTTTTTAAAAAATGAAAGAATTTTACACATAATTAAAAATGTTACATATGATTAAAGAAAAGTTGTACTCGCTTAATAATCTCCTTAACTTTGTACTACTTCCGATCCTTAATATAAGAACTAGTTGATTAATTTGAGTAGATTAAAAAAATTAGCTAGCTTAGTTATCTGTAATAAATATGTGTTGTCTTTTTTAAAATATTCTTGTTAATCAAGTGTATTGATTAAAACTACTATTATTATAAGGCCTATTTTAAAAAATAAATAAATATAAAAGACAAAATAAACTAATTGAGTTTTATATTTAGTATCAAAATAAAAATCAAATAAATTGAGATGGTAATAAATAAAAAGACTCAAAAAGTGGGCTCATTCTCTTAAAAATGTTGTTCACATATAGATGAATAATAAATAAAAAGGCAGTCATGAGACAAGAGTCATGAGAGCGTGATTTCCCAACTCTATAAAGAGGCACGCCCATCCTTTTCACGGCAGTGACCGCAGCCACAGGTCAAGACCCACATCATACCAATTCTCAATTATGGGCAACAAAAGTCAATTTTGATATTTAAAGGGCCAAAATTTTTATGTTGATTTAATTTCTTTTTTTCCCCCTGTTATTGATTATTATTTGACATTTGTGACCCGTCTCACCATCATCGCCAAGCATATGCTTTTCAGGGTTCCCTTGTACCTTCTCCATCTTCCTCAATCTTCCATTATGTTGAGGGTCACCACTCACTCCCTCACCTGTCCCTGTTTGACATTGTTCATAATTAACTCCTTCATATTTTCATACCAATTTATTTTCTACCCGCATCTTCAGTTTCTGTATTTATATCATGCCTTTGTTTTTTTTTTCTTTTAAAAAGAAATGTGTCTTGTGGCTCAAAGAAGTTTCATGTCTTGTTACCTTTTAAATCTGGGACTCCAATCCTGTTGCTAATGTTAGAATGTTAAAAGCACGTCTAGCAAGTTTGAGTTTCAATTCATTATTGGCGCCAAAAGGGAAAGGACACGTGATTATTTTTATAATATATATATCTACTATCTCCATTTTTTAATATAAGAGCTATTTAGATATTAAAATTGATTATAAATATAAAAATTCAATTCATTTTGTCTCTTAAATTTATAATATTTTTTCTAAAATATTCCTATTGATTGTAAAGATTTTTACCAGAGAATAGTTTTAATATGCATGATTAAATATGGTGGTTTGGAGAATTCAATGCACATTCGTTATTTAAATAATTTTTTTAATATCTTGAAATTAGTTATCTAGTTTTTATATTAAAATTCAAAGATAGTATATTTCAGTAAAAGTTCACGATTGGGGATAAAAGAATAAAATTTAAATGAATGGATGTCAATTACGAGGGACAAAGAGGGGTGACGGTGTTTGAGCACCAATGTTACTCCAGTGGGGCCTAAAAAGGCACTTAAGAGGGTTTGTGAATCTATATATATGTACAATAAAAGACAGGAATGAGTCATCACTTGCATGAAAATGCGATGGGCCACGCTCTTTGCACTTTAGGAACTGTGCCACAACAGAAGGAGAACCAAGTAGAGAGGTTTAGGGAACTCTGTATCGTGCGCTGTCACGTATGGACCATCCACATCAGTATAGGGTGATAGATCCCACACACTTGTCTTCCATTTTTTGTGAACATGTCTTCTCCTTTCCTCACTACCACTCATTCGTTACTGAACAAACCTATCCTTCCTTTACTTCCTTTCTGTTGTCTTCATCTCCAATGGCACGTCAAGATATGCTTGCTTCTAGAAAAGGAATAGTCCAAGAGTTCTTAGAAAGAATCTCGAAATGTATTATCTGTTAATGGTAGAGATTAGTTTCTTCATCCGCATAGAAGACAAAAAGCAGTGAACTCTTTCTAATTACATTGGTTCCATGTATAAGTGCCAATAACTCGATCACATTTATTTGAGTCCTTGTTATTCACCTCAATTCATAAGCACACTAATGTTGAGAAATTGGTTATTTCTGGTTTATCCAAAAAAAAAAAAATAAAACCTCCAATCCTTAATGCAGGATTTCTTTTGACTTTTATCTTAATCATAAATATAAGATCCCAATCCATTTTGTCTATCATATTTATTTTTTTTAAAAGATAGTCCTCCTAATAATAATAGTGCTAGCGAATAAACTTCATTAGTAAGGATATTTTAGGAAAGACAACACATTTATTATGAATAACTAACTTAACTTATTTTTCTAATTTACTCAAATTAATCAACTAGTTTTTATATTTAGAACCGGAGATAATACTGTTGAGAAATTGGACCGACGTGGGCAGTTGAACTAGCAACGTCTCTTGAATATAATGGTCTTGAATTTTGATGTGAATCGGGGTTTAAGTGAACCGAACCAACCCTAAAGAGCTGAAGAAGTCAAATAGGCCGACGTTTATGTTATTTTTCTTCCCTCTTTAGCCCTGAAATAATGTTGTTTCGACTGTATTGTCGCTTCTTCTTTTTTGTGCTTAGAATTTGTGTTGAATTTATGGTAAGTTTTTAGCCAGCTCGCACATATGAATTACCTTAGCCGTTGGATATATATCTTTTAAATAATCCTAGCAATAAAATTGTCTTTTAAAATTAATGTTGTGTGTATATAAGACATGAAGACTTTGCGTGATTTATGAATGAGTGTGGCGCTTGTTTAATAATTAATATTTTGTTTTTATTTTACTGTTATTTTCTACGGTCGCATTTTATTTAACTTACGTTATTTTATATCACAATTAAACCATTAATAGTTGAACTAATATTTCGATCAATTAAATAATCCAGCCACCATTTTTTTCCTCTGCCTTTTGAAAAAGAATTTCAACCCCACTGCTCATGACTTTGTTAAGTGGCAGGGGACTTGTTTGAAGCATGACTGTTTTGGCGTAGTGACTAATTATTATCAGTGGCAGTAAAGTAATGCAAAAGATATGACGTGATCAAGTGGCAGGGCTAGTGCGGAGGTGCTTTTTTTCTTTTTTAAAATTATGATAATGATTTAATTAAATTAAATACCTTTTAACCTCCTTTTTTTTTTTTTTGATATCAAATATTTATAATTTTTTTATGTGATCACCTGGCGGGGAATATTATGTTTGGTGGACAGGGAAGCAAATCTACTTCTGCGGCTCCTTTTTACCAGGAAGCGAAACCCAAAAAAAAAAAAAAAAAAGAACGGGGAGGATTGTTTTGTTTGCGTCTCCATACAGTAGACGCTCCCCCGTGTTCGCAGCTTTAATAATGCCTCCTCTGGCATCGCCCATGTGTCTTTTCCCATTTATTGCCAATGGCGCCTCTGTCTAATGTTGACTTATAATATTGTAGCACATTTCTATTGCACATGTGCATATGCATATACACTTTCCCTACTTTGCTTATGATACATTGCAAACATATTTTTATAGAAAATTTTCAATCATATTAACGTTTTCTTAAAATTTGGTAAGTTTTAACGGCAAAATCTTGCACAATTAGCACTTGACTGGGTTCTTTAAATACGAGGTCGGTTAATACTAAAACTCATTCAGAAAGTTTACAATACAAGCAGATTAGCTACAGCCCCATAAGGAACATAATTTTAAAGCTCAATCTCACTCCTAATCCCTTTTACATCCAATTCCCTTCTCATTCTCAATTCATCGGAATTGACAACCACATACCAAACATAAACAGCACACACTGATATCGATTGCGTTTATATACAAGAACAATAAAATTAAGCACCGCGCCTGTTTAGATTCGCAACCTGCTCATGGCTCACACATCACAGCTTCAAACTCTTTTGTTTATGAGATGAATTGCTGGGATGTGCGACCGCTGCAATTTTGATTTAAAATAATTAAACTTCTGATCCTTCATGCTCATCCTACTCACATGTTTTTCACACGATTCGATCGCGGAATCTACCCATAATTAAATCTCAAGCTTACGCAGTTGATTATTTGTCTAGTCATTCAGGATTCAGCCTTGACAACTTTTTATATTTGTAACGTGTCAATACTCTATTTTCATACAAATGGAGTAGACGTTTTATAAGTTGTGGGTGTGCATCAATATGCATTTAAAGTTTGACAATTAACAGGTAGTCAAATCTGTGATCTAGTTCCACAAATTTTTTTTTTTCATTAATGAGAACGATGTCATAATAACAGACACATGACGCAGAATAAAAAAAGATTACTTACAGAAAATTAAAATTTGGAGAGACAAGTTTTTTGGCCAGTGAGTTAGAAGAGACTGCAACACACACACACCACAACCCCCCCCCCAAAAAAAAAAAAACACATAACTTGGAATTTCAAACCATTGTCCGCATACAAAACAGAACGTGGACTAATTAATTGTAAGAAGATAAAGCTTAGCTGAAAATAATTTCAAATATAAGGTCTTCGCTTTTCTTTTTTGGGGTGGGGGTTCGGTGGAACGTGGTTGGTGAGTACTTGACGTTTTACTGTTTTTGGGGCCAATTAAGGACATATGGAATTAGGTGAGATGAAAAAAGAGGCCACCAACCCAAGGTCAAGGCCCATTCGTCAACGGCAACATCGGCTTTCAATTCGTAGAATGGCCCAACAACCTATGTCTGCTTTTCAACGCCCTCATTATAGGAAGATGAAAAATGTCAAACAGACCATAAACATTATTACCTGATTAATAGATTTATTTTGATTTTAAATATGAAATTTTAATTCACTTCATCTTTTGAATTTATGTTTTTAATTAAATTGTTCCTATTGATTTCATGTTCTAAAAGACGATTCATCCATGACGTAGTTTTTATTACAAATTGTTAAATGGGGGTATTTTAAAATAATTAACACGTACTACCTCCGGTCCTTAATACTACATTTGATCTTTAATATAAGAACTAGTTGACTAATCTGAATAGATTAAGAAAGTTAGTTGTGTTAGTTATTTATAATAAATAAATATTATCTTTTCTAAAATATCCTTGCTAATCAAGTGTATTGGTTAGAATTATCATTATTACAAGAACTATCTTAAAAAAATAGGTAAATATGAGAGATAACATGATTGGGATCTTATATTTAAGACTAAAATAAAAGTCAAACGAGCTTTTATATTAAACACCAAAGGTAGTATAAGAGCTGGTTTACTAATTTGAGTGTATTAAGAAAATTAGTTAATTTAGTTATTTGTAATAAATAGGTATTGTTTTTTCTAAAATATCCTTGTTAATCAAGTATATTAGCTAAAACTACCATTATTATAAGGATTTATTTAAAAAAATAGATAAATATGAGAGACAAAGTGGATAAGAGTATTATATTTATGATCAAAATAAATAAAAAACCATTATATTAAGAATCGGGGATAAGTATTTTTTAAAATAAATTAGTCATCTAATTTATATACTCTCTCCATTCCTTTTTTATGAGAGATAATTGTGGAATACAACATTTTATAAGAGACATATAGATGTTGTTTCAAATTTTGTTTGTTAATTTCTTATTTTATCCTCATTTAATTACTGATATTATTCATAGCATTATACTTAATTCCGACGTACTTCTTTCCATCACACAATATTTCCTTTCCACATAAATGGGGTAATTTTTGACAAAGAGGTTACCTTTTTTAAAAAAAAATATTTATTGTCTTCAACTGATTTTAACCAACATTTTGAATAAGGGATAATTAATCCACAGCTCCTTATAGTTTCAATTAATTTTGAATCAGGTCCTTATAATTTTTTTTCTTTTTATCAGGTCCTTATACTTTCACATGTTTTTAATTAGGTCCTTGTATTTATTTTTCTTTTTATCAAGTCCTTATAAGTTCACCTTATTTTTAATTAAGTCCCTGAATTTTTTATTCTTTATTTTATAAATTCTAATAGTACTATTATATAAACATAAAATAGTATATATTATTTAATATTAGTTTATAAACAATAATATTCTAAAGATATCTTTCCATTCAAAAAAATAATATTCTAAAGATATTGAATTATTATAATGATTTTAATTTTTTTGCTGAAAAAATTAATTGTTCTAAAAAATTTTCTTGAATTAATTAATTCTATTACTTTTTTGTTACATAATTATTAATTTAATTTAATTATTAATATTTTATATTTCAGTATCAATATATTTAATTAAGCTTATATTTAATTAATAAATAAAAATTAAAACTACATGGGCCTGATTAAAAATTTAGTGAAATTATAAGGACTTAATTAAAAGAAAAATAAATACAAGGACCTAATTAAAAAAAGGTAAAAGTATAAGGACCTGATAAAAAGAAAAAAAACTATAGGGATCTGATTCAAAATTCGTTGAAACTATAAGGACTTACGAATTAATTAACCCTTTTGAATAATTTAGTTTCACTAATTTGATTTATTGTCTCTTCTAAAAACAAACCGAGTAGGCATTTAGGACTAAATAAATTATAATTATCCATAATATCATCATGTGAATTAAATTTAGTAAGTTCATATAATTCAATACAATAAGATCGAAAGGATGAAGTTGCTTCACCATAGGGATCGTTACTCTATATAATTTTCGACTTTCTTTAGCTTAATTGATCAATGGGAAGATCATTATAATGTACTAGGCTGGCTAAACTTGAAAAACAGGGGATCATATTAAAATATGAAGGATTGAAAAACATGGAGCACAAATATCACAACGGAGTCATGATCATGCTATTTTATTCAGATTCGTAAATCAAACTCTTCATATGAATGTCATGCTCCAACCAACCGGAATCAAAATTCAAAACACAGAAAACTAACTTGTTATTATGCTCTCCATCTAAACAACGTAGGCATAGATGCAACGACATTATTAATCAATCAAATAAATCTACAATGTCGGAATCACTCTCTTCGAATACCTGACGTGGTTCTGATCTTCCTCCTAGCAAGATGTATGAAATTGGAGAACTGCTCACTGTGGTTGTCCTTCTTCTTCATGCCATGATCCTCATTATTATCCGTACAATCTGCCAAAGCGTCGCTCTGGCGCCTACCAGCATTGGACGCCGTTCTGATTTTGTATTTCGTACGTTCTATGTAGTCATCGAACAAACCATTCATGTTCTTCTTTTCGACTGTTTCTGAGACTCTGACATGAGTCACTGAAGCCTGATCTTTGGTGGGTGCTGGGATTGAGTAATCGAAGTTGATGGGTATGGCTTCTGATGAATCATGCTGAGGCTTTGTGGTGTGTTCGGTTTGAATATGAATGGTTCTGACAGGGGAAGAAGATGGTGGGGAGTTAGAATGAACAGCCACAGTTTTAGAGTGTGGACGATTCTGCGAGAAGCGGTTGGTGATGGCTCTAAGAGTAGGACATGTTGACAGTGCTTCTTTCATTTTCTTGCACCTGAAATACTCTGAGAATGAGCTGTTCTTTCTTTCCATGGAACCAGTTCTGCTTCTTCTGACCTATTATTTGATGAGATCACAACACTACTAATTAAGGGGCTTACTTCAAGTTGTCAAGTGTGTAACATCTGCCAGTTTAATTTATAGGCTTCAATTGTCTCACTGAAAAGCAAAGTTAGATAGGATATATCTGTTGTTTTTACGTTCATACGTCCTTACAATTTTTTTTTGGGAAAATAAGAAAAATAATCGAAATCTTGAAACCCTTGAAAACGCATGGAATCACTTTTAGTTATATTATATGCTGTGCTATGGATATATGTTTGTTCCACATGACTTGTTTGTTGTTTCCAATAGGAAAGTAAAGAGTTATAATAGGCCCCGCATATTTGTAGGGCTTGAACTTTCGAAATACGTTATTTTTGTCAACATTGGGTGGATACAGGCAAACTTTCCTCATCAACATTTCAATATGCGTTGAATTTAAGGTGGGGATTTTTTTTTTTGGGGGGGGGGGTTTTCCATGATATAGAAGAGAATAATCATATATATAAAAACCATCTTTTTCTTTGAAATGTGATCCTTGTGTGAACGAATTGTCATTGTAGAAATAATTTTCCGCCTTTTGTTTCTGATTGGGAGAGGATCAATTCCTTGCTTTGTTTGTTGTCCCCATCATTGAAAATAGCTTATGACAATAATAAAGTCAAATCTGTCACACAATGAGGATTTAGCTGTATGAACATCAGCCCTGCAGGGTCGTCCGCTGAGAATTTACAGCCAAAGTGGGTGGTATCAGATTCGGCAACCCTAATTGAATTCCCACAAGTCTATGAATTATCAAACCTCACATGAGGAAATGTGATTCCATAATATTGGTTTAGTGGAAAACAATGCGGACTTAGTATTATACTACCTCCGGTTCTAAATATAAGAGCTAGTTAAGTAATTTGAGTAGATTAAAGAAGTAAGTTAAGTTAGTTATTTGTAATAAATAGGTGTTGTTTTTCTTAAAATATCCTTGATAATCAAGTTTATTGGCTAGAACTAACATTACTAGAAGGACTATCTTGGAAACAAAATAGATAAATATGAAAGACAAAGTGGACTGGGGTCTTATATTTAAGACTAAAATAAAAATCAAACAAGATCCTATATTAAGGATCGGAGATAGTATATGACTAATGTACAAAGCAACCGCTGTTACAATTAATATTATACTCCTAGATTGTGTTCCATTGGCCATTTTGTGCAGCCGGAATATGAACAAGCTTCTGATGATGGGTGTGTGTGTAGTTTAATCTGGAAGAATCACACGTTTCGATTTCTTTTACAGTTTGCATTTAGGGAGCATATAATAATATTCTAATGAATTCAGTAGGGACTAGGGAGATTGTAGCATGGAAATGCTGTCGGATTTATACCTGGAGGACTCTTCTTCAATAGTTATCCATCGTGTTCAGACCAGGTATCCTTCAAAGAAAGAACCAAAATAAAAAAAGAAAGAACAAGGTAGAGTAAAAATACCCAAAAAAAGAAAGAAAGTAATTATATTTTTTGTCTTATAAGAAAATTTAATTAAAAATATATTTATAAAATTTAAATGATATTCCCCCTTTCTAATTATAAGAACTGTTTTTTTTTTTTTGGCAACTTTGGTTGCTTTTGTATACAAGGTACTCTTTTTTCAATCCTGTCAATTGCGTTTAGCCTTTTTTTTCCCCCCCAAAAAATGCATCTATTAACTATGTATATATGAAATCATTTGATTGATTACATTGAAGAATAATTTTGGCAAAACGGTGTCCATTGTCGACAAATTTATTATTTTTAACTAAAATAACTACTTTTTTGTAATCTAAAATCTAAATAGTATTATTCCATCTTTCCCTATCTACATCCTTCGATAAACAAGACAAGAGGGATATTTTCACCCCAAACAAAAAAAAGAAAGACAAGAGGGATATATTCTAATCACTTATACAGCATCAGTTGACTCAACTCAAACTGTTTTACTAATCCATTTTCCTCACCCCACACTCACCATCTCTGAATTCTCAAGCCTGTTACGCTTTGTGTTTACTTCAAATTTCATGTTACTTTTACAATAGCAGAAAAAATTGAACTAGGCTTGAGTAATTGGAGTTCTCCTCAATGAGTAAATGGTCGGCATTCAAATCCAAACTTTTACATATGTAGCAATCTAACTGGGAGATATTTAATCCTTGTCCGTAGTACTTTGGAAGAAATTAGACTCTTCGCATCTCACAGAAAGGAAAAGCAAATTGAAGAAGCTTTAATTCCACGCCAGTGATATAAATGGTCCAACGAGAATACCAAATCTATGCTTACGTTAGTGACACCACGCACAAGGAGGAGGGGTGGTGATGAGATCATGAGAATGTAACACAGTGGAATGAATGCTTCATTATATGTGAATGGTCTCCATTTTCATCAAGTAAAAAAAAAAAACAGCAAATTCAATTCAAAATGCCAAAAGCATCAGCCAGCCATCCACAGCAAGATTACAGTGAATCAATGAATCATGTTCCTTTCCCATTATATTTGTCCCCACTGCTCAGTCTCAGGCAACTTAAAGCCTTCTATATGGAATCAATTGCATGAGATTCATGCCTCACTTGTTTGGCGTATGCAGTCAACTAAAAGAAAAGCGAAATTAGGGCTTTGAAAATCCAAGTTTGGGAGGTAGCTTATTGTTATGAACAAAAAGTCCTGCAAACTTGTAGCTTTATTCCAACAAGAAAATGATCCTAGAGAGGGAGAGAATAGTGGGCACAAGCCACAAGGAAAACAATTCTTATAATTTTAATGGACACCATCTTTGATCTTACATGCGTTAGCCATGTACATGGCCTCCAAGTATCATATCTAAGATGGCTCAAAAAAAGGGTCACTTGTGCATAAAACGGTAACCAGCATGAGTGGCTACATATAATGGCTATCACAGACATATATGCTGTGTTTCTTCAACCTACCATGTTCTTCCCTCTCAACAAACAACGAAGGGTGTGTTTGAGTTCACATTTGATGGTCCAAACATGCATCTCTACTAGCAAAAGAAGTTTTTTAGATTTAAATGATGTTTGGGTTCAGATTTTTAGAATTTGATTTTTAGATCCAAATGAGCTTTTGGAGAGAAGCCCTATTGTCCTGCTTCCACGGGACGGTCCTGTGGAAAAGACGTTGGGAAAAGGACAAAAACAAATAAGGAAGGAAAGAGAGAGAGAAGGAAAAAGGCAAAGAAAAGACATTCATTATATGAATTAAATAATACTATTTTTTTAATTTTTAATATAAAACCTAATTAATTAATTTAAAGATATTAAAAAACTATAAATTAATTATAGCACAAGTTATATAATCTTTATAAAATACTTGTATGTGTTATCAGATTATACATAATTTTGTAAGTCATATAAATTAGTTTTTAATAACAATTTTAGTATTTTATATTTACATATATTTTTATTTTCATTTTTTGATTTCAACATTTTTCTTAAAATTATCACATTTATATACATACAATATATACAATAAAATTCATATCCTTTTTTGTCATTTTACATCCAAAATTTTTTTTAATTAATCATCCAAATAAATTTTAACTTCTCAAACTAATTTTTTTTATAAAAACCAATTCAAATATAAATGACATCACACTGCCTAACTTTTATCTAATCTGATTTTCACAATAGTTGGATTGAAAAAAAAAAAAAAAGAAGCTTCTTTTACCTATAGTCCAAATGCACCCTAAATGGTTACCTGATTTTCACTTCGTACAAAAAAGTTGTTTATCAAAAGTCTGCTTCATAAACTGAAGTATTTTAAAGAAAGTCATTGTAATGAAATTTACATTTTGAAGACACTTTCGTTTAAAAGAAGTTAGTTTGATAAATAGAAAATTGTTTAGATAATATATAATAAAAAAATATTAATTTTGTGACTATTTATAGGTAAAATGTATAAATAATATAAATTGTAGTTAAAATTTTAACTCGTTGGCCAAAAAAAAAAAAAACTCCCTGAGAAATGCACCAACATCTAAAGTTTCAAAAGCACGTCCTATGGATTATGCTTCAAGTCCGAGGAAATTATACGTCCACTTAAACAGAGGCATCATCCAAACCAAAAAGTTTGGCACGTTAAATGACAAAAACTACTAAGAGGTTTTCAACAACTTAGTCATTTATTTCCATTGCAAATGTCTACATTATGCTATACAGTGTTCCTTACCAGCATACCAACCATGCTTATGCTGTGGGCTAGAATAACCAAAACTAGATGGATGGCATGCATAAGCTAGCACCTTCAAGATCATGTCAAGATGGACCTGCAGACCCCGAGGGTAGTTCCAAGCACTCCCCAGTGGATGGCATGGCATTATCTTTTCTTCAAGCAAATTGTATCCTCACCTTGGGAGATAATGCTCAAGCGACGCTCAGCACTGCCACAGCTAGCAATGCTGCACTTCTGAAGTAAATATCTCTTATGTTCTTATCCAGCTTCTGAATAATCTCCTGATCTTTTAAATTCGATGATTCTTTCAAACCCAATCTTCCTGTGTTTTTGCTGATGCCAATAATTGTGTCCCTTAGCTTATTGACAGCCCATGAAAGCCATACCAGTCCAAATCCAAAGCCGGTGGTGAAAAGCTTAGATGCACAGAAGGGTACTCTTCCACAAGCCACCTTCCATATGACAGATAAGAGGACCGCCAGGCCAGTCCCGGCAATGCCTGCACTAAACTGAGAAAGGAGCTCAGGAAGTTCAGGGCCAGCTTTCTTCAGCGAATGAATTGCCGTTTTTTGGCGGTGCTTTGTGTCCATCATTAAAGACAGAAGACTCTCACATGCATGCAAATAATTCCTTTTGTAGAGATCCCTCTCCCTCCCGACTTTCTTCTTCTTCTTTGATGATGGCTTCACCTTGAATTTCTCAGGACTGCTATGAAAATGGCAACGCATTATATTACTATGCAAAAACAAGAAACTACTATGGACATGATATACCCGGTAAATGAGACATGTTCTTGTAAGAAAAAGATACATTCAACGCAAATGAAAGCAATAGTGCAGCTGATTGAATGACCATGATACCTCAACATCATCATGTTGAAAGATCTTTCATTTTCCGTACCTAAGTAAACATCTTGGCATTGAAAGAAATTTAAATCAACTCAGATTTTTGAAAACAGCATTTGTCTTTTGGAAGGAGGGGGTTTGGAGGCTTGGGGTGCAGCAAAAGGAAATGGCAATTTAGCCAACTGATTTTCCTTTTCTTTTCTTTCCAATTTTGATTTCCTTTTCTTTATCTGTAAGCCTTTCTCTTCGTTTTGAAAATCTTATACAAATATCCACTTGCTGCAATCACAAGTCATCTAATATTATGATTAGTTTTCTGTTTTGGTGCCCCTCATTTCCCAAAAGCAACAATTTATTGCTTTTGGGAGAACGTACATTTTGGAGGCCTAAAATCTTAGAACAAATATAGCTTAAATCCTTTTGCTATGGGTACAATAGTTTGGCTTTCTAAACCAACTTTTAATCACACAAGACTAATGCCCATGGGCATTAATGCAAAACACGTACGAAGAATAAGATCAACCATGACGCTCTGAATCAGCATATCATCTCCCAAACTTAGGATAGCTATTAATGGAATTTATCTTGTATACCTCTTCAAAGGAGCAGTCAATGTAGATTGAGTCTTTGACAGGGAGGTATGAGTTCTGGCCTCTGCTTCATTGATATCCAGCCTGTCCATAAAGAATCGTAATTGAGGTTAGTAGTTTGTTTCAAACTAACAATGAAAGAGCGCTATCTGGGAATTAAAATATGTAAGCGATATCTTTGTATTTTATACAATGATAAACCAAAAAGTTACAGGAAAAATCAAAGTAAAGCAAGGAGTAAAAATGCGAAGGCTAAATCAAAGCAATTGTTTTAAACCAAGTTGCATTAGACAATGTCTATACATTTTAATTGTTCTGTTTACAGAAAAACTGGTTGATTCAGTTTTTTTTTTTTTTAAGGCATAGGTATAGGAGGCAATCCTATTAAGACACTGTCGGGTACTAAATGTGAGTATTTTTCTTAACAGGGATTCGAATATTGATTCACCACATTGTGAGAAACTAGCTTTTTCTGTCAGTCCCAATCCCCGTTGGTTGGATGATTCAATTTAATAATATAGAGAAGTCATTTATTCATGTGGTTTACTCGGTTTAGGTATGGCCCCCAAATTTATCTTTCAAAATTTATTGTTATCCATTCCATACCCTAAGATATGGTATCTAAAGTTTCATTTCATGACAACTTTACTTGGTCCTTGCTGAGGTAGTTGGTAGAAAGTTGACGTGGGAGATGGGGTAGATATCATTTGCCAAGTTCAAGACAAACATCATGGGAGAACCAAAGACTAAAGATTTGCTAGATGGAAAACACGGGGTTGTTTACTGATAGTTATGGAGAAATGCATTTTAGCTTCCTGAGATGTTCCTGTGAGAGGACATGGAGATGTCGCTAGGTAATGTCGGACACTCTTGGATTATTCTTCCACCAAATTAGCGTTGTTTCTACTTCTACTTCTACTTGCGTATGCTAATATTAGTGAATCTTCCAGCTGTCCCCATATCCGAGGCAGTCATTCTGCCTGCATTCATGGCGTGAAAATGCAAACAAGTAGTGAGAGAAGCCCAAGATGCATTCTGTTAGGGATCGCTAGCTCTCTTAGTTCTACCCACAAGTGGATTGATGGAGGTTGGAGCAAGTGAAAGGATAACCAATGATATTTCTGAAGCAGAACAGTCTGTTGTTATGGAACAGCATGGAAATTATCAATGGATCTCTTGAGGTGATGGGGAAAAGCAATTCTAATTCTAAGCCTTATATGGGGCAAAGGATGCTCACAAAGACCATGCATTCCTATCATAATGATCTCAAGCTCTAGGTAGTTGCTGATTGTGGCGCCATTCTGGACTCAGGCTGCGTTCTGTTTAGATAAGTTTCAGGCATGGAGTTTGGTTGCTTGCATATTTTGGATCAGTGGCAGTCAGCAGCTTCTATGCTATATGCAAGGAACACTGCAAGAATTCTAGCACATGATTCTGATTTGACTGAAACAGTGGTCTTGAAATTTCAGGGCTTCGGGCATCTAGTAAATGTTTACCGGTCCTTGTTTGTTGGCAGCTCTAGGCTATATAGATTATGCTTAGATTAATTCTTGCCAAGGTTGGCTTACTAGTCGGTGGGAATCAAGTATTTAAAGCAAGTAAATAGTAGACCATTCTTCAAAATCATAATTCAACACTTGTTTTAGTCGAACAAGACCCAAGTCCATTTGACATACCTTCAATCGTGGGTTGAGATGGGAAATGCATTTCTCATACGTTATGTGTCTCTAATGAAAACTATGATAGTGATAGTATGTGGATCCTTAATTGTAGTAATATGGGCTGCCATATTAAGTATTCAAATTGGTTCTCTCACATAAATAGCTAATTGAGATATTCTTCTCCATCCTATTAGATGAAACATGGAATTTAAATTGATGTTTGACGGCCCTATAAAGGGCTGTTTACGTAGGATTCCCACTAGTAAAGAAGTCAAGTGAAGCATGTAATAAAATGCAGCGGTCAGAAGATCAGCTCACCAAGGACAATTGATTTACAAAGTAATATAGGATGCCTAACTCCACATTCAATAGTGCTAGTTGATCTGTTATGTACTTAATTAGTTCTTTCCCTTAAATAGCTGACTTCTAATAGAAGGTTATCCGACTTGGATCTTGGCAAATGATATCCACCTCATCCAGCATGTCCGCTTTCTATCAACCACCTTAGCAAGGACGAAATGAAGTGATCACCAAATCAAAGTTTGTGGACCAACTCTCAAGGTTCAGAAAATAAAGGGGTGGATTTGGGGCCCAAAAAAATGCAAGGACTAAATTGAAATCTAAGAAAATCTATAAGGACCAAATGATTAATTTTCCCATAAGATCAATTGCATCAAAAATCTCAACATGAAAAATAACTACAAAGTTAATAAAGAAGACTAGATAACCATTCTGTACAAAGAATGACAAATTTACTATGAAAAAAGCAATGTTCAGTGAGTCAAATAGTTATTTGGATGCCTGAACAGACAGGAATTCATGTACTGTTTATTGAAGGCTAAACAGGTTAGTGTATTCATACCTACTGAAGTATGGAACAAGCAGAGAATGCTTTTCTCCCTTGTGTGAGTTTTTTGACAGGTATGATTCAGCAACTATAGAAAGGAAATCCTTCATCGCACTCCCAGCGCCCAAGAATGAGACAAGATCTTCAGGATGAACTAAAATGTCCGGCGAAAAGGCAGAATCTCCAATAAATTCTAACAAAATCCTCCGGATATCAATTTTGCTATTTGGATAGATAAGAGAAGTTGAAAAAGGCTGTTGAGGCACATCAGTTCCCAGCAGCTGAAAATCCATTGAGTCAGACATCAAAGACCTATGCTCTTCACTTATCTCTGTTTCAGAAGCACTGGACTTAAGGAACTGCACTATTTTGTCATGCTTAGTGCATTTTTCAACAATTCCAAAGCCAAAAAGTACTGCATCTGGGCAGGTTGCTGCAAGCAAAGATAAGTGAGATTATACAGAGCACACATAAAATAAAAAGGCAAAATGAATTAAATAGCATAAGTCATAGTGAAGATTCTTTCAAAGATAAAGGAAAGCACGGGAAAATGAACAAACCAGATTTTCATTCTGTGGTTTTCTGCATCATGGCAGCAGTAAATCAAAACACCTAATAGAATGAATCAATATTTGCCGATTACCATCATATTTTAGCAATTGATTGGAGCACATCACACATCAACTTGTGATAGAATGATTATCAGGCCATGACAAAGACCAACACAGACAGCATCCAACAGCAAGAGTGAAGAGAAGTTATGGAGTCACGCTGATTTTAGACGTTATCAAGCCAAAGAAACATACAAGAGCACTCGAATTTTAAAAAGGGTGCAGGTACATTGCATAAATAGTATCTGGCTGGAATAGCAGCCAAAAGTTTTACATTTCCACGCGATAAGGCTTTGAGAAACAACACAGAATCGAACTAATAGATTCACTTAGCAATGGACGAGAAAACAGAGTGTGGGACTTTTTGTAATTTTTTGAAGGAGGTGCTCATATACTTTCCGAGTGTTGGGCCAAGATATGGATACAATCAAATAATTAGATAATCTTCTGCAAATATGTACCATGTAACGGTAGGATCAAATACACAATTTAATCATCTGCACACCTTGGACATCATTAGGCAAGGGCCTTTGAGCTGGTAGGTCAATATTGACAGACTGACTGGAATTGAAGCATTCGCTTTGGGATTTCCGTGATTCCCCACATGGATTTGGCCTTAGAGCAGGAGAAGAATATCTGATAATTTCTGGTTTTGTTACGGGTGAGGACAATAATGGCTGAAAACCCTGTTTGAAGCAACGTCAAAATAAAAAGTAAACCAAATAAAATCAATTAGAACATTACACATACGCAGATTTCCAGACTACTCAACTAGACAACCATAAACGCAAACAAATGTAGTGAAATCAGCTGAACCACGATGATTCAGATTTAAAACGTCATAATATACTTGTTCGCTATAAAATTCCTCGACCAACAGACCAACAAGAATCTCAATCACCATGAACCAGATTTTACCTTCAGACTGCCGCCCAACCCTACTAGCTCATGCTGTGAGACAAGCCCTGGAGGATAACCATGAGAGGCCATTAAGCAAAGTTTGAGCACCATGGCTCAGAGGTACCCGTCCCAGAGAAGGAGTCGCTGAAACCAAAATCCCCCTCCTTTCGTGCTTCTGTCAGGCCACTCTGGGCTTATCCTTCCCTGGACCTCAAATCCCAGAGATTTTCATTTTCCACGAATTAGATTTTGGGTGGCACTGAAAATCTGATAAATGGATTTTCTGCGATCCATTTGTTTGATCCAGAAAGTTCTGATAATAGCTCCATCATACGATGGGAACGGACTTGAATATCCCGGCTGGAGCCCCTGTCAACCTTCGCTCTTGGACTTTTCTGGCTCTGGGTATTGGGTTCTAACAGTGTGTGCCGCACAACCTAGCCCACTTTTCACTCGAGGTTCTCAAGTTCATCTCTACCGTCCAATCTGAAATCATGTTCGCTGTGGGCCCTCCATCGGTTTGCTGACCGTCACTAGCCATAAGAATTTAACCCTGCGCTGCGCCACATGAACCATCCATTTTTTGGAAAAATCCGTGCGAAGGACCCACAAACTTGGGGATTAGTGGATCACAAAATTTATCATAAACTCAAAAATTATTTTTAAAATTATGATTTTATTTTTACCTAATACCCCCTAAATAATATTTACCTAATTATTTTTATCTTATCTCTAAATATAAACGATATTTAGAAGTTGTTTTTAGAAAAAAATAAAACAAAAGACCTCGAACAAATAAAATTTATCATAAAAGGTATTAAAAATTATAATTATTTACGAGACCAATATGAAAATATAAATTTAAATATACTAAAACGCTCCTAACTTAATTCCTTACATTTTTTCTTACATTCAAATTTTTGAAAAGAAAAAAAAAACTAAAGCTAAACCTGCCTGTCACTCCCACAATCATATTCTTTGTTTTTCTTTTTAGTTTTTTTTTCACGGAGATTTAAATCCATATCATCAATATCTTTTACTCTTGCAACTATTATATGACATCACATTTGAAATTTTTACTTTTTTTGTCATAAAACTAATTATTTGTTTTCTGTAAAAAAATCACTAATTCTCGTGTGTGTGGCAGTTTTTAATCTTAAATTATTTATTTTTTATTTTTCATTTTTCTTTTCCACGATAGCTGTGATAGAGAATTGCGAGTACTCGTAACGTTGATGTTTATGTAAAAATTATTTGTGATTTAACTATTATTGAGATTGAGTTGAGCCAATTTTAGTTTTTAATCTTTAATATTTATTCGTTTTTCTTAGATATTTGATATTTGAAGTTTGATGATGATGATGATTTTATGACTTTAGACTAGTTATTTTAAATCAGTCCTAAACTCTTTTGGCTTCTAAAAATCTGGAATTACAAATTCAAAAATCCTCAAAAAAATATAATAAATGTGTGAGTTATGAAATGAATAAATAAAATAAAAATGAATCCCAATTGATCAAACATATTATTCAATCTCTTTGAAATTTACTACATCGATATAAAAAACTATCAAATAGTAAATATGTTATACTATCCAAAAGACCAAATGATATAATTGATGATCTATATAAAGACTCCATATCTAATTCGGTTTGACAGGCAAACGCTATGTATTAAAAAATAATATGCTGTAATCAAAAATTAATTTTGTTTTTAATTATAAAAACCAATTTCATTTTAGTTTTGGTTTTTTATTTATTTTAAAGTATAAGCAATTTAATACTTTTGATTTTATATTTGGATATTTGGTCCCTTTACATAATTACAGTTTTTATGATCCTCCATAATAAATATAATTTTTTCTAGGTCTTTCATTCTAATTCTCTCTTATCGTTAACTTTTGTAGTAAATTTTCTATTTTATTTCTATTAAAAATTTATTTTAATAGTTAATATATTGATTTTTTGTTTTTCAAAACATCATTCCCTACGCAATAAACGTTGTAAGGATCATATTTTAATATAATATCTCGTCATCACAGATTCATTTTTCATAATTCTTTTTATTATAAATTTTTTTCCCATCTTTTATATTTACTCCCACAAATAAAGGTATTTTGAAGAAAAAAAACCTTCAAATTTTACACATTTATTGTTTTTAATTAATTTTAACTAATTTTTTTATTTGCGTAATTTAGTTCAAGATTTCTTAACTTTTTTTATAAAAAGAGACGGAGTACTTACTACAACTTTAGTTTTCCTTTTTTTTGGCACAAAGGCCTAATAGAAATATTCCTTCCGTTTTTTATTATAAGATCTTTTTAACTAAATTATACAGTTTAAAAAATAATTAAAATTAATTAAAAATAACTAAATGCAGAAAATGCAATTTTTTTTTCAAATATACTCATATATATATATGAGTAAATGAGAGAAAGTAACAGTGAGATAATAAAAAAAAGAATGTATTAAATACATTAAATTATAAGTAAAATAGGTAATAATGTATTAAATACTCAAATAAACTCAAAGATCTTATAAAAAGAGACAAACTTTTTTTAAAATTGAATATTATAATAAAGGACAGAGAGAGTACCACGTTACAGGGCATGCATGTTGTGCGAAAACCATTTTTAATACCCATTTCAATGTCAATTTCAGTTAGTGGTGAAGACAGGGCATAGAGGTTGTTTTGTTTAGCTTTATATAAGTAATTTTATTGTATATAAGGTAAACATGTGAGAAAAATTTTATTTTGATTTGCATGCATTTTTTTTAATTGACTGTAGAGATATCCCAACCCCACCGCATCATGCACACATATTTATAACTTTGTCTTTTGTTATGGTTGTAATATATGTTTTGTCTTTAGGATCCGAGGAGTAATTTTCTTGAATCGCATAAAAGTAGAGTTAACCGAGAGATTAAGAAAAGGACTATTGTGTTATTGAAACTTGTGAGATTAAGAAGTGACACTGATAAGGATTTTCCCCCTTTAATGGTCTCCCCTCTCTGATAGAAGCAGGGAGCAGTGAAAAAGATGATGGTGTCACCCGTACGCCTTTTTTGTCTTTGCCTTGTTGCACCGTGAATGTTAGTTTTCCTTTAGAATAATATTGCAGCTTATGCCACTGCCACACATCAATATTGAGTCTTCATTCCATGACTTTGGGCTGTTCATATTAGTTTCTCAAGAACGATTTTAGAGTATGCGGGAGGAATTTTGTTTTAACTTTTGTGAAAGCACTTTTTAAGTATTTTTTGAGATTTTCACACATCCCTCTAACCTAATATTTTGAGCTTAATAAACACGGAATGAATATTTTTTTAATCTCTTAATAAACTAAGGAATGAATATTTTCATATTTTGTAATCACCCATGTGAACAGTGAGAATGATGCCAATGAAAACTTTGATATCAATTCATTAATCTCTTTAACACCGGTTGGAATGTAGCTACTTTCATGTTTGATGTTATGTTCTTCACCCTTCTATTTGGCACAGTTCTGCCTTGGCCGTGTGTTAAAATTTTATTTGTTGAATTTTATGCTCGTCCGTCCAATTGTAAGTAAAACCCAACAATCGGACGTATATGAGTAGTATGATTTAGAATTTTATTCACCGGTTTCAATTTGATTTTCTTTTTCAAAGAAATCTCGAAGAATTTGATTATTTT